>NC_069499.1:1458415536-1458545536 GCF_027579735.1 Bombina bombina | reverse complement strand
CATAATTTCCCAGCAAACCTTAAAGGGATAGAAATGTCAGAATTTGAGTGCATTTCAGTTTTAAAAGGACAGTAAACACCTTGTAATTACAAGACATTTCTGTTGTGCTGCTAAAAATATAACATCTCAGCCAAGTCTTAACATTTTTAAAACAAATTAACATCTTTTTTTCTGTAATTTATTTTTCAATAGACAAACTCCACCTACTATTTGTCTTATCTGGAGGAGTAAATCTGGCATTAGTCAGCAAACTAGTCTAGCCACAGTCATAAGTTTGTATAAAATGCATTTATTTGCAGTTGTTATCATAGGGCAGCTATTTAGCAGAGTTAGAGTTACATGAAAAGGGCCGGGTCAAAATAAATAATTAAAATATATTGCAAAGTTGTTTCATTATGCCTAAGGTTACTTTGTATAAACGTCATTGTTACCTTTTTCACGTGAAGAACACTGGGGCTGCCAAGTAAATTTCAGTAGAACGTCTTCAAAAAAGCTCTAAGAAGGCCTAAGAAATCCAGATGTTCAAGTAGCTTCCTCCCATTTTTTCTATTTTTGACTGATACTCTAGTTAGGAAAACGTTCTTTTATCAGCCCTTCTCCTCCTTGTTATTGTTAGTATGTGGCTCATGCCTTTTGGGTTGTCTACCACTCCAAGCAAGAACAAAGCAAATAGTTTGCAACTATGATTTTCTACTAAGGTGTGTGCTTGAGGGCACTGTTAATGATGTGTCTGGAATAGTTAATGAATAGACTGGAAAGACACAGTATCAAAATGTATCTGTTGTAACAACCTATTCCTTGGCAGTAACAGTCTTTCAAATATAGACCACTATTTTGTCAAACTTTCCAGGACTTGTAATACATTGAAAAGGTCACTTACTTGGTAATACACACAGAGTAGCCCAGTAATGCTTTCCACAGAGTAGCACTTTCCTGTTATATCAGGTCAGTTCAGCGCCTTAATACCAGGCAATTCCTCTCTGAACAATGAACATGGCAACCCCAGAGGATAGTTTCGGCCTTCATTGAGCCTACACTGAGTTGTAGCCATATTCCTCTGGACTGACCTTAATAGGCGGAATCAGATTGAAATACTACAGGAAAGTTCTACTCTGTGAAAAACATAAATTATGCTTACCTGATAATTTAATTTCCATCTGTATGGGAAGAGTCCACAGCTGCATTCCTTGTGGAAAATACTGAACCTGGCCACCAGGAGACGGCAAAGACACCCCAGCCAAAGGCTTAAATACCTCCCCCACTTCCTCATAACCCCAGTCATTCTGCCGAGGGAACAAGGAACAGTAGGAGAAATATCAGGGTGAAGAAGGTGCCAGAAGAAAAAATTTAAAATTTAGGGCCGCCCATCGGAGAACACGAGCAGGAGCTGTGGACTCTTCCCATACAGATGGAAATGAAATTGTCAGGTAAACATAGTTTGTTTTCCATCTTAATATGGGAAGAGTCCACAGCTGCATTCCTTACTTGTGGGAAACATATACACAAGCTCAAGAGTACAAGGAATGCTAACAGGAGGGAAAAAAGAGAGGTGGACCCTAATCTGAGGGCACCACAGCCTGCAAAAACTTTCTACCGAAGGCTGTTTCAGCAGAAGCAAAAACATCAAACTTGTAAAATTTTGGAAAAAGTATGTAAGGAGAACCAGATAGCCGTCTTACAAATTTGATCCATAGAGGCCTTATTTTTGAAGGCCCAAGAGGAAACCACTGCTCTCGTAGAATGAGCCGTTATCCTCAGAGGAGGCCGTTTTCTATGCTTAACGGATGACACTCCTCAGACAAAAAGATAAGCAAGTTGAAGAGGCCCTCTGACCCCTACGCTTCCTGTAAAAGAGAACAAACAGAGAAAGAGGTTTGTCTAAATTCCTTTGTGGCCTGAAGATAGAACTTCAAGGCACAAACCACATCCAGAAATACGTTGTAAACGTTCCTTCGATGAAGAAGGATCCTTAGGAAGAAAACCTAACTTGGTTCGTAGAACAGCCTTATCAGCATGAAAAGCCAGATAAGGAGGGATGCATTGCAAGGCAGCAATCACAGATACTCTGTGCGCAGAAGCAATGGCCAGTAGAAAAGGAGCCTTCCAAGACAACAATTTAATGTCTATTTCATGCATAGGCTCCAACGGAGCCGTTGCAAAACCTTAAGGACAAGATTTAAACTCCAAGGAGGAGCCTTAGATCTAAACACAGGTCTGATCCCAGCAGAGCCTTAACAAATGGCTGTACATCTGGAAGCTCTGCAAACCTCTTGTGCAGTAACACAGACAGGGCTGAAAACTGTCCCTTCAGGGGACCTGCAGAAAAGCCCTTCTCCAATTCATCCTGGAGAACCGAATAAGTAGGTCCTCCACACCTTATGATAGATGCGACGAACAACCAGCTTTCGAGCTTGAATGAGAGTAAAAATAACTCTCTCAGAAAACCCTCTCTTGGCTAGGACTAAGCATTCAATCTCCATGCAGTCAGCCTCAGAGAATCTAGACATTGATGAACAAAGAGCCCTTGGTCAGCAGATTCCTGCGACAAGGTAACTTCCACAGAGGAGAAGATGACATCCCCACTAGGTCCACGAACCATATCCTTCGCGGCCAAGATGGAGCAGTCAGTATCACTGACGCCTGCTTGACTCGAGCTACTACACTAGGAAGTAGTGGTAACGGTCGGAAAGGATAAATTTGATTGAACCTCCAAGGCACTGCTAATGCATCTGTTAGCTCAACTACCCTGGTACTTGATACAAGAGAACTCTCTCTAGATTATCTGCCATCCATGGGATTGAAGAAGACAGAAAAGATATTCCGAATGGACCACTCTTCGAAAAATTTCTTTAGCTAGACCAAACGGAAGGGCAATAAACTGGAAGTGCTGGTCCAGGAATGCAAACCTCAGGAACTTAATGTGGTCCTTGAGGATTGGAACGAGAAGGGAGCATCCTTTAGATCTATCATGGTCATGAACTATCCTTCTCAAACGAGGGGAAGAATGAATCTTATTGTCTCCATCTTAAACGAGGGGGCATTTAAAAACCTGCTTAAGCACTTTAGGTCCAGAATCGGACGGAAAGTTCCCTCCTTCTTAGGGACCACAAAAAGGTTTGAATAGTATCCCAAACCTCTCACTGCGATAGGCACCGGGACAATAACTCCTAGAGGACAGATCCCATACACACCCCAGAAAGGCTTCCCTCCTTTCTGGTCAGGAAGACAGGAGGAATCTGCCCTTGGGTGGCTGAGACTTAAAACCTATCTTGTGAATAGACAAAAAAACCAATGGCACTACTAATTGTTGTATATATTTTTTAGGAAAGCTCTTAATAACTTCAATATTTGAGTGATTATTAATTTTGAACTTTGTAAATACAAAGTAAACTAGTTAATGGTGCTGTGTATTATTTAAACTTGAAACAGGCTTATGGTGGGTTGAGGGAACCCCACCAAAAAAGAATACACTTATAGCACTCTAGAGCTATTTGTAAATATATAACAATAGACTTGTTGTAGAATAGATATCAGTTAATCATAACATAGGAATTAGTAACAGTGGCAGGGGAGAGGAAAAGGGAGATAATTAAAATATAACTTTTATTCTGGAAATTGCTATTAAGAATGGGGGATACAAACAATTTAAAAACACTCAGAGAATGTGACTAGGAACTTGACTATCCAATAACAATCTGCAAATTGGATTGCCTCGTTAGTGTTAATATTTGAGCACGTATTAGGATAATACTAAAAAGATTAGTTTTGGTCTTGGTAGTAATAGTAGCTTATATTCAATTATTTTTGTTAGGTACTCAATGATAGCAACCGTGATTTTGGTATTATTACTGGATCTTCCCAACTCTATTATGACAGTAAAATTGCTCATATAAGTGTGTTTTGTGTACAAACCTCAAAGGGTATACATCATTTTGATCGTGCCATAAATAAAAAAAAACAACAAACTAAATTGTATATTCTCTGTATGTTTAGTGGCACATATATCGATATTATGGTTTGTACTGAATAATGGCAGCAGTATTTCAGTTATTTTTGTTAGGTAACAGCACCACTGATGTGGCAGTACACTTATTCATCCATAGTATGTTTGTATTTAATTTTTAAATGCATATATTAGAGTTGCAATTGTATCTTTGTAATACACTTGTGTATGTTTTATGGTGTGCATAGCATATAAGTGTTGCGGCTTGTGCTCAGTACCAACAGTTTTTCAAATATTTGTTAAATAATAGCAACAATGTTGCAACCGTGTAATTGGTCATACACAATATATGTATATTGAGTCTTCAAAACCATATGTTAAAGCTGCAATTAAAGCAGCAGTTGATTCATAATAATGCAGATATTTCATTTGTGGCACATATGTTAGTGTTGCCGTTTATATTACTTCACTGCAGTATTTCAATTGATTTTATTTTAGTAATAGCAGCAATGTTGTAGTCATATGACTATTCATCCATATGCCTCATCATTAACTGATAACAGCTAAATTGTTTGTTTAGATCATTATAATGGAACAGTGAAGTGAGAGTGGCTTCTCTGTAACCTGATGTAATAAAGTTTAAATTATATTAAGATCTAAATGTTCTAATGTTTTGGTTCAAAATGCTGCAATTGGTTTTATAAAGTAATAGTATCAATGTTGCAGCCATATATTTATTCCTCAATATACATATTCTATGAGTAATAGCAACAGTGTTGCAGAGATTATATCCAACGTATATGTTTGTTTAAAATTACCAAACACATATATTGAAGCTGCAACCGGAGCTGCAGTTGATTCACTGCCAACAAAACACAATAAAGTAAATATAGCGTCCATGTAAGCTATATAGTAAAATTAGGTTGTAGCACAATCTACATCTAAATTGTGCTAATGTGTACTGTTTAGTAAGTAACTACCTTTTTAGAGTATTAATTTTACTGGTCGTTCAGTTACGATCTCACTGAAGGATCAATTTCCCATTTAACAAAAATATTTATAATATCGAGTATTCTAGGTAAATGTTATTAATAGTGCTCTGTTTGGCTTAAATATCACCTCAAGAAGCGATCAAATTTACATAGATAACATTAGTGTTTATATAAAGTCTCTTAGTCAATATTGCGGCTTATTAAAAATAGGATTTCCCCTCGACTCCTAAGTCCCTAACATGTTTTGCCGTCTAACACGGCTTTTTCAAAGGGTATCCTTTAAAACCTATCTTGTAACCCTGAGCTATGACCTCTAGGATCCATGGATCCTGCACGTCCCTGAACCAAGGGACTGAAAGAGTGACATACTGCCCTCTACATGATCCAGAAGAGGATCGGGGACCGCCCATTCATGCCGATGTAGACTCGGCGGGCTTCTTGCTCTGCTTGGATTTATTCCAGGACTGAGCTGGCTTCCAAGAGCTCTTGGTTTGCTCTGGCTTAGCGGAGGACTGCTGACATGGGCTTTATCAGAACGAAAATCATCCCTTAGATTAGTTCATATACTTTTGCGGTAGGAGGGCACATTTGCCCCCTGTGACCGTGGAGATAATTGAGTCCAGGCCTCCTATGACCCAGACAGAACAGAGATTTATGACTCCTCTCTGATAGACACCCGGTCAGGAAAAAGAATGAATCGCATGGTGCACAATGCAGGACCGTCCCTGCTATGAGAGAGCGCGCTAAGCTTGTAAGCTGCATGGCTCTCAAAGTGAAAGTGAAACCTGTATATTCCATAACAGCCTATGAGCCCATAACATCTCACACATAAAATCAAATAAACATAAGATTATTCCCCCCTGTTCAATAATCCCCCTAAGGAGATATTAACCCTTGATTCTATACAGATAAAAGGAGTCGCACTGTGACCCGGTCTTCTTGCGTTATACATGTATAAAATATAAATTGATATTACCAGAATCGACGCCATGGAACAAGAACACGGCCCTTCAAGTGTGACAGAAGGAAGCATCGCTTCTGACATAGACTTGAGTGAAGAAAGCAGGCAGCGAAACTCGTCAACGCTGATTGCCCATGGAGCTGTTAATGAGTCGGGATGGTTTCAGAGAGAGACTCTCCCTGCATCACCAGACTCTAACTTTCATCCATGCTCTCACTGAGAGGCTGACAGGACTACTTAAAACTCCAGTCTCATCTCGAAGAGTACTACCCTCCATAAGCGACTACTCCGAAATCTTCTAACACTTCTCTGCCAACCTCCTGTGACGAAAGGCAAAGAATGATTGGGGTTATGAGGAAGTGGGGAAGGTATTTAAGCCTTTGGCTGGGGTGTCTTTGCCTCCTCCTGGTGGCCAGGTTCAGTATTTCCCACAAGTAAGGAATGCAGCTGTGGACTCTTTTCATATTAAGATGGAAAGCATTACTGGGCTAAAAAGAAGCTGCACCCAGGTGGTAAATCCATTATATAACAAGTTATTGAGCTGGTTGTTCACACACACACTCACACACTCACAGGCACGCACACACACTCTTTACTATAGCTTACTAGCAGGGGAGAAATTGTATTAGTCATGGGGGAACAGTGACTAGGCCACTTAATGTTATTGTCCACTGCAATTTCTTTATATAGTGCAATGATACTTAAATGACTAATAAATGGTATTTGTTTGGGGTTTAAAGGAGCATTGTAATGTACTTTCTAGTGGAGGGCATTTCTGCTTTGTATTTATAGACCGTAAATGATAAAACTATTAACCTCTTTCTGTGCAGATTTCACGATGTCCTTTCATTCCATGCCTTGTCACTTCCCAAGACGAATGCCTGTGGACCGATTGGGTGACAGAGAAGAGCATAAATGGACGACAGGCAAAACACTATGCCTGCATCAAACGCAGTGATGGTTCTTGCTCCTGGTACCGAGGGACAGCTCCTCCCAAACAGGAGTTCCTTGACATAGAGGACCCATAGCCCCAACTGCTCTCATGCCCCAGATATTAGCCCTGTGGGTCCAGATCAGGAGGAAAAGAAGTGGGTAACTTAACAAGGCCCAGTACTGATATCTGTTCCTGAAAACCACGACCAAATGAGAGTGGCTGTATTGCAAACTGTCCTTGTGGGGATTTAACCCCTACATTGCTGAGAAGATTGCAGCATTGAAGGGATTAATTTCACCAGGACAGGGGGACCCAGACTCTCCCCACTCTCCCCCCCCATTCAGTTCAGTGCGCACAAGGCCCTAGGGAGATTGCACCATTTATTCTGTGTAGCTGGTCTACAGCCCTTTCTCGCAATGAGAAGGGAAGTTCTTTTTCTTAAACCCCTCACCTTATTTAGCTCCTTTTTTATTTTTTGTTTTATCAATTCCAGGAAGAGTGCAGAGCAGAATTCTAGATTTTGGGCCCTTTATCTTATCACGACCTTCCTTTGTAGCTAGAGAGGTATTTGGTATATTTGTATAATTTAAATTCCCTCACTTTAAGTAATTTGTGTTGTGCAACATAGCACCCCAACCTTTCTACAAATACTGATCTTTTTGTACAGATTCATTTAGACTGATGAATTTATGCCTTTTTGATTTTTAAATTTGAAGCAGGACTACAAATACCACTTTGCTTCACTAGATTGTACTACATGAGACTCGCACAGCATACTGATCTTGTGAGAGCGTTGCACACAGACTGCTCTCTGTTTCTCACAACACAGGATAGATGCAGCATCTTGCTCGTAAAGCACATGATACATATTGCTTACACAACACTGTGACAACAGAAAGCATTTAACATTATACTAATCAAACACAAAACTACAGGCGCAGCACTTTGCTCTAGAGAGTAAAGGATCTCCATAACAATTTGCTCATTAAAGCACAGGGCGCACACACCACTTCCTCGCCGCTTCTGAGAGCATAGCACATATCCTGTATGCCTGATCCTAGACATTGGATACATTACTATGTTTGGTTATAAACTCACTGGACACATAGCACTTTGCTAATAGAGACATATGATACAGTATTTTTTCCATTTTATTCTGTTTGTATACACAAAGAACAAAGCATTTTGCTTTTAGACAACCACACTAAATTGATTGTTGGAGCACACTGCACCTGAAAGCACATACTTTATTCACCTCATAAACACACTATGCCCCTGAAACACAAAGTAATCTGTCTTGGCAGTACTGGGCACATATAGCACTCTGCTCATGAGACACAAACATTACCCATAAGCAAACCGACCCAGTATCGCACCACACACTGTTAGCAAATGCACAATATTGTGTTCCTGAGCGCACAGTACGACTGCACACAAACTTATACACACTGCACTCTTCTAGTGTAAATAGCACGTACCTGCATCCACAGTATTCAATTTCTGAGCATAGGGTATACGCAGAATCCTGTTCATGGCTGTAGATGACACACAGCACCTGAGGAAGATATTTGTGCCCGATACTGCATAGAATCCAAGTGTTTAATCCCTTTTAAGCGGATGAGGTGTTACTCCTATATATTTATATCATGAGATTTTGCGTTTCACTTTATCCTGACAGTAGCTGTCATCCCTTCTCTTCCATGCAAATAAGTATACTGTAAGATAATATGAATTCACAGTACCGCTCCTTGTAGAGTCTGTGCTTGGTACGTATAAAAAAAAAAAAAAGAAATGTGTATTTTTCTGCTGCAAATAATAATTTAAGCTTTGTTGACTTTGTGTTTTCTCTGAGAATTAAGTCTGAGACTTGCAGTAACAGGAGAGAGCTGCATGTTCGGCGCTTTGCACATGTTCCATGCTCGATGATGCAAACCTCTGTATGTTGAGGTCCATCGATGCCAATAAACAGTATTATATGCCAACAAAATGGCTGTTTGTGTGAATTCATTTATTTTGCTAACATGCTGCTAGACAGTGCTGTTATTGTCACAAAAAGATGGATTTACCATTCATACATATGTACTTAATTGAAAAGTTATATGGTATGGAGAGTCCACGAATCCATTCTAATTACTAGTGGGAATTCATCTCCTGGCCCCCAGGAGGAGGCAAAGAACACCCCAGCAGAGCTGTTAAGTACCACTTCCCATAAACCCCCAGTCATTCTTTGCCTTGTACATCGGGACGATGTGAGAAGATGGTGTCTGAAGATTTAAATCCTTTAATGGGTACTTTTCCCCGCAAGCAAGGATTGGGGATATGCTGTGTCCATGTAATCCTCTTTAGTAAGAGTAATGGTGGCTATAGCAGTTAGAAGATGGCGAGGTAGTACTTGCTTCTCTTCCAACATTTATGCTACCCCTCTATAGAAAACCAGGGTTGGTTACTCTTCTTTTCTTTTTCTACAGGTCCCTGTCAGAGGTCGGCTGAGTCTGTCATACGTGAGAAGCTGTTCCTGCCCTGCAGCTGGATCCACAGGTAAGTGCTTTTGCCTTCTAGGTTTGAAGGACTCAGCACTTTGGAGGTTAATCCCTCAGAGGACTACAATTGGGACATAATTATCACTTTTTTTTGTGGGGGGGGGGGATATGATTAGGGCAATACTGTCAGGCACTGTAACTGCATGGAGACTAAGGGGTTAACTGTTATATCCTTTTGGGGTGAGGCTGGCTATTTGAGAGGGATACTGGGCAATTGGACTCATAGTGTTGTTGTTTTTTTTTGCCCTCATAGTTTATGGTTTGTGTGTGATTCTTTTCATTAAGGAGTCACATTAGGAATATACTTATTGAAAATAATTTGTAGTCAGCGCAGCGGAGCTCGCACGCTTTCTACTGTGGTGCAGTAAAAATTTCTCTTGCGATCACGTGATCGCTTTCCGCTCTACAGCTTTCACTACTCGGCTTGGAGAGCGGATATTCTCTGCAGCTTCCCAGCAACGGATGAGGTGTTTGACGATCATAGATCGTTTTCCTGGCTCCATTATTGCCTAATTCTGCAGCGATTTTTATTCTCGTAACTAGTTGGGACCTCCTGGTCACCTGAGTTGTAAGTCTCCTCAGCTAGGCTGAGGTTATAGCGGTGCCATTTTTTTTTTGAGGTTTTCTCTGATTATACCTTTTTTTTTTTTTTCTCTCTAAAAGGAGTTTATTTAGATATTTTAATTGTATTTAGTACTTTGGTGCAGTGATCTAACTCTTCCATCTGTTTAGTACTATATCTCTAAATAGTTTTTTTTTTAAAACTCCCCCCCCCCATATTATTACTCTTGGGAACCTATATTAGCATTATGGACTCTAATGCAAATTTAACTTTGTCTTTTGAGAAATGTTTGTATTGCTTAGAGGCTCAGATCATTCCTCCTGTGCAGTTTTGTTCCACATGTTTAAATAAAATGTTAATGTCCAAAAAGATACCCTCTCAGAGCCATCTGTCTCCCAGGATAATGTTGTCCGTGCCATGCCTCTTTCTCTTCAAACGTCCCAAGCCTTAGCAGTTTCACAAGCAGTGCCCTGCGGTTCCACTCAACCTGGTCCTGGGGGTGTATATTTACCAGGTGATTTTGTTGCGCAACTGACTTCTGCAGTCTCTGCAGCTTTGAGTGCCTTACCTATTGCAGTTAAGAGAAAAAGAAAATCTAAGAACATTTCTAAAACAAGCAGTTCTGATTCCGCCAAGGCTGCTTTGGTCAGTCTATCTCAGTTATCTGAGGAGGATCACTCCTCTGTGGCTTCTGAGGGCGAGATCTCTGATTCTGAATCTACTGTGGCTAGTACAGTGGATTCAGAGGAGGTAAACTTTAGATTTAAGCTTGAACACCTCAGTTTACTTTTGAAAGAGGTTCTAGCTACGTTGGAGGACTCTGAATCTACAGTGACAGAGACTCCTAAAAAGGCTACCAAACTTAAGAGTATTTGTCAAACCCAAATCTGTGAAAGTATTTCCTGTTCCAGATCGCATGTCTGACATTATATCTCAGGAATGGGTGAAGCCGGGTGTTCCCTTTTCCCCCGTCTCCTGTCTTTAAAAAGATGTTTTCTGTGGCTGACTCTGAGAGATCTTTGGCGCACTGTTCCTAAGGTAGAGGGCGCCATATCCACCTTAGCCAAGAGAACTACTATCCCTCTAAAGGATAGTTCCTACTTTAGGGACCCTATGGATAGGAAACTGGAAGGTTACTTAAGAAAGATGTTTCTACACCAGGGTCTACAATGGCAACCAGTTGCTAGTATTGCGACAGTGGCCGGTGCGGCCTCTTATTGGTGTGACTTCTTGTCCGATCTGATTTCGGAGGTGATCCAGGATAGTATCAAAGCCTAAAAGCTCGCTAATACCTTTTATCTGTGATGCCAGCATGCAAGTAGTTAGTTTGGGGGCAAAGATTTCTAGCTTTGCCATTCTATCTCACAGAGCCCTGTGGCTAAAGTCTTGGTTTGCTGATGTGACATCCAAGACTAAACTTCGGTCTCTGCCCTTCAAGGGCAAATCTTTTTTTGGTCCTGGCCTGGCTGAGATCATTTCCACGGTCACTGGTGGGAAGGGAGCCTTTCTACCACAGGTCAAGAAGGTTAGACCCAAGGGTCGCCAAAATTCTAATTTTCGTTCCTTTCGCAACTTTAAGGGACAGAAATCCTCCTCTTCTTCTTCCAAACCTGAGCAAGCCAAGACCTCATGGAGGTCTAACCAGCCATGGAATAAAGGGAAGCAATTCAAGAAGCCTTCCTCTAAAAGGAGGGCCTGGAGAAAGGCTTGTCCATCAGTACTCTGAAGGGTCAGATTTCTGCCTGATCGATTCTTTTGCATAAACGTCTGGCAGACTTGCCAGATGTTCAATCTTTTGTTCAGGCCTTGGTCAGAATCAGGCCTGTGTTTAAACCTGGAGCCTTAATCTTGTTCTTAGGGTTCTGCAACAGGTTCCGTTTGAGCCTATGCACTCTGTTAATATTAAATTATTTCTTGGAAAGTTGTTTCTTCTTGCTATCTCTTCTGCTTGTAGAGTCTCAGAGCTTTTGGCTCTGCAGTGTGATTCACCTTACCTTATTTTTCATGCAGATAAGGCGGTCCTTGGTACTAAGTTAGGATTTCTTCCTAAGGTTATGTCGGACCACAATATCAGGAAATTGTTGTTCCTTCGTTTTATCCTAATCCTCCTTCTCAGAAGAAACGTCTGTTGCATAACCTGGATGTTGTGCGTGCTTTGAAGTTCTATCTGCAGGTGACTAGAGACTTTCAACAATCTACTGCACTTTTTGTTGTGTTCTCTGGTAAACGTAAGGGCCAGAAGGCCATTTCTTCTACTCTTTCTTTTTGGTTGAGAAGGTGTTATTGGTTGGCTTATGAGACAACTGCCTCCTGAGAGAATTATGGCTTATTCCACAAGGGCTGTCTATTCTTTTTGGGCCTTTCAAAATGAGGCTTCTGTGGAACAGATCTCAAGGTGGACACTTGGTCCTTGTTGCATACTTTTTCCAAATTCAATGTTTTTGCCTCAGCTGAGGCTTCTTTTGGTAGGAAAGATCTTTAAGCAGTGGTGCCTTCTGTTTAGGTCCGCCTGTCTTGTTCTTCCTTCCATTCTGTGTCCTCTAGCTTGGGTATTGGTTCCCACTAGTAATTAGAATGGATTTGTGGACTCTCCATGCCATTGGAAAGAAAACCAAATGTATGCTTACCTGATAAATTATTTTCTTTCCTGGCATGGAGAGTTCACGACCCGCCTTTAATTTTAAGACAGCTTTTGTCAATTTTAAATCTTTGGCACCTTAATACCCTTGTGCCCTCTTCTCTTTCCATATTCCTTCTGCTGAATGACTGGGGATTTATGGGAAGTAGGAGTGATACTTAACAGCTTTGCTGGGGTGTTCTTTGCCTCCTCCTGGTGGCCAGGAGTTGAATTACCACTAGTAATTAGAATGGATTCGTGGACTCTCCATGCCAGGAAAGAAAATAATTTACCATGTAAGTATAAATTTTGTTTTCTCTCTGTCCTCACAAACATTAACATGAGTGGGAAATTATTACTAAAGTTTAAAAATCAGGGAGAACGTTGCTAATCCGCTCTGTGTTAAAAATAGTGCAGCTGTCATGTAAGAAAGTTGCCTTTTTCCTATTTTATTATTCGGCGACCAGCAGACTAATGGAAATGTCCAGCCTTGAATATTAATAAAAGGGGCATGAAAGTCAAAATTATCATGATTCACATAGCACATGCAATCAAGGTAGCCCAGTAGAGCACACCTGTTTTTTTAGCACTCAATGGCCGCAGTGATTTCAACAATGTATAATATTGTTGCAAACACAGTTGCCATAATGTGTTAAAGACTGGGGCCTGCTTCTGAGCCTACCTAGGTTTACTCTTCAAAAAAGAATACCAAGAGAACAAATTTGATAATAAATCCGATTTATTTTTTGCTGGCTGTATTAATCATTAAAGTTTATTTTTTACTTTACTGTTCTTGTAAATTTTTATACATGTAGAATAATAGACTGTTTAGGAGTCGCAGCATGTTATTTGCTTTGTTTTTATATAGAAAGATTTATATATAAAAAAACAAAGGAGCCAGAATTTGCCAAATCTTCATATAAATGATTGAAATGTTTGTTTTTTTTGGAAGGACTATAAATATATTTGTATCCTCCTGAATGAAAAATAAAATTGATGCCAGCTCTGTTCTATCATAATTGGCGGTTTGTTGAGTGGTACTATAGCGCCATCTGTTGATATACAAATCTTTACAGTCTTGTGACAATTGAAGTCATTTCTCAGTTTAGGTAAACCTGAAATCCACAAAAGAGAGGTGTTAAAACTCTGAAGACCTGTCATTCCAGCTGATTGGGAGGTGCTAATTAGGGCAGGTAATTTAAAGAAACATTCTTCTGAAATGCACATTCTAATTAAAAAATAAAATGGTTTATTTCATTATATTTAAAAAATAAATCCCTCCTGACGTGTTTAATGACCCTTCTAAATTTCCAGTGACTGAAATAAACACTCATATGCCGCTTCAGACTGGTTCAGTGGCCATACTCTCATTTGGAGTCACATTGGGGCCATGTCAGGTGCATAGCTTTTGCCTAATTATAAAAGAGAATAACTAATTATAGAAATTGAGAATTGCATTTTTATAGTAGAATGTCCCCAGGGCGCCAAACTTTCCAGAGGTATTAATTACTGCACTATAGATTATAATCATATTTTTAGTTAAAAAGAACATGAGAAATTAGTTACTATTAATGAATGTAATATTATATATATTTATTTTTTTGATAGATAAATACACTAGCCAAATTTACATTTTCTACAAATACACATGCTGTTTATTTGATTAACCCCTTAAGGACTGGGAATTTTAAAGACAGCTTTTTTGATATCAATCTATTTAAACAGAAATAGAGCTTAGTTTTGATAGGTAAATAAAAAACAAAACAAAGTATATATATATATATATATACACAACTATTACACACAACTATTGCAGATTACCCTCCCACCTTACACTTCCCACCACCTGATCCCTCACCCCACTGGTTACCACCATCTTAGGTACTGACAGTCTGCCAGCATGCATATTTAGGGCATTTAAAATCAATCCCTCAGAAACAGCTCTTTAACCCTCCCACCTCCCATTAAAAGCCACAAATGTAGGTCCTGTCAGCTCTCTGCCAGTACCCAGTTTAGTGATTTTATTCATTTTTCTGTAGTGCAGCAGTCCCCCCCTCACCCTTCTCAGCCTAATCGACTGTCTATAGGGACCCTCCCCCCACATTTATAATATTTTTCTGCAGCATAGTGCCCTATCCCTCCCTCCCTCACCAAATCTTTTTTCCGTAGCCTAGTAAACCCTCCACTTCCTTCCCCCTGCTGTGATGTGATGGCTGCCTGTCTACATTGGCGATCTGCCTTCATATGGTTAAGGAAGCATGAACAGTGCACCCTTATAATATGAAGGCAGATGCCTTCTGCACCTCGCTGCGGTCTTAGCTGTCAAACCTTACAGCGAGGGCCGCAGCATGAGGAAGAAGGATGGACATAGATTCTATGGTAACAGGGTACGCTGAGCAAAGTACCTTGGGCAGTTTGGGCAGCTCTTCTTTAAACAAATAAAAACAGCTGTTTATCAAGATTACAAGAACCCACATATACACAAAGACCCAGATACTTAGATATATTTACACGAAAGCCCGAAATTACCCATTTACATAGTAGGCATACTCCTTTTGCAGGTAGGGAAAAGCAGAGAGTAATTTGGAATTAAGTGGTAACCATTAGAGTAGTGTTTCTCAACTTCAGTCCTCAGGACCCTTAAAATGCCAGATATTCATTATAACATAAATTATGCTTACCTGATAATTTCCTTTTCTTCAGACGGAAAGAGTCCACAGCTGCATTCATTAATTTTGGGAATTCAGAACCTGGCCACCAGGAGGAGGCAAAGACACCCCAGCCAAAGGCTTGAATACCTCTCCCACTTCCCCCATCCCCCAGTCATTCTGCTGAGGAACAAGGAACAGTAAAAGAAGCATAGGGTGAAAAGGTGCCAGAAGAACAAAAATAACTGACGCCCCTCAGAAAAATTATGGGCAGGGAGCTGTGGACGCTGAAGAAAAGGAAATGATCAGGTAAGCATAATTTAATGTTTTTCTTCATAAACGAAAAGAATCCACAGCTGCATTCATTACTTTTGGGAAAACAATACCCAAGCTATAGAGGACACTGAATGCTAAAATGGGAGGGTACAAAAGGCGGCCCATTCTGAGGGCACCAAGCCTATAACCCATACTCCAAAAAAAAACCAGCTTCGTCCAAAGCAGAGAAAAAAACTTTGAAAAAGGCCCAAGGACACTGACTCACAGCCTTGTTAGAGACCGCAGGAACTAGACTCGATTGAGTCAACAGCCTCCAAGAGACACCATCAACCATCAGTCGGTCTCCAAACAACAAACCCCTATTAAAGAAGGCGATCAAACAACCGTATGCTCCGAAAGGAGAAGGACATGGAGAAGACATCCATAAAGGATACCAGAGAACCCTAAATAGGGTACAACAAAAACCTTAACAAGTGCCCAAACGAGCCTCAGGAACGCAGGGCAAAAAAACCCAGAGGTCCAAGCCGAACGAGACCCAACTGGTCTCGCAGAATAAGGGACGCAATACCCAACCCTAGTTTGCTCAAAATTCACAGAATCAAGACCCAGAGAATGAAAAAAAGAAGAGAATCTTCCCTAAACAAAGTGCATCCGCACCCTAGAGGGTAACTGAAGACGAGAACCCCAAAAACCGTTAATCTCATGCAGCAACTCTGCACGCTGCTGTCATTGGAAGATTAATCTAGAATCTTGATATATACAAACAAGGGGAAGCAGATGAGGCTAGGTTCAATTCCTAACAGCTTGCTAGACGTCCAGGTAACCAGCTGATGCCTCCAGACCTTCCCACAAAATTCTAAACGGAAAAGAAGCAGAGCCCTCCAAAGAAGGCTTATCAAACCTTGATGACCACAAGGATGAAATTTGCAGAGTAACAAATCTCAATCCTGCTCCAAACACCGGACCAGCCCAAGTGACAGGCATGTCAGATAGACAGGTTAAGCAAACATGACCCCAAGCCCCCCAGGAGATGGAAGAATGGGGGGATTACCCACCCCAACAGAGCTTGGGTGTCAACCCGTTCACTCCAACATAATTCACTTCCAAGAAGAACCCCCTAGGACTTGGAATAGAGAAAAATGCAAAGATCCTAGAAAGACCCGGCACAACTCTCCTTGACAGTCTCGACACGGAGAGACTATTCTCCAAACAGCTGGACGAACAATCCACAGAGCAGCAGGCTGCTGCCTCTCCTAATAAAAGGTACTTGTTCTGCAAACCAGTGGCTTAACAAGTGTTTTGAGAGAAGCCCGAACAAACGACCTTCAGCAACTGTTTATGGGACTTTTCCCACTTTCTTACTGCCTTCAGAGCCTCTGAGTGCAACCGCTTTGCCGAGACAGGCGCAGAAGACAATAGAGAGACCCTTCCAGGCAGCCCAGCATAGAGAGGTACATAACTATCTGACTCCTCCTGCACACAAGGCAGTACCACAATCCTCCAGAGTGAGGGGAGCCCACTGCTGAAGGAGTCAATATACCCCCCAAAGGGGGAGGGCACAGAAAGAAAACAGCACACATACCCACAAGGATGTGAGAAGGCCGTAGGCTAATCAGTCAAGGACTGAATGAAAAATCATCCAGGTCACCACTTGTTGACAGAACAGAGAAAAACTCCCTGTAAAAAGGGATCACACTCCCTCCTAAGGACAAATCAGCCCACGCTGCAAGATCATAAGTCCATAAGGAACTGAAATAAGACCCCTAGAACTGGGACCCAGAGCCTTAAAACAACCAACGCCTTCATTGAGCACAAGAAAGCCCGTCTGAAGAAGCAGACCTCACAGGGGATGAATCCAGGCTAACCTGGAAAACCGGGCACATGACTAACTCATAAATTCCCAGCCCAAAGGTAAGAGAACGCCCCTAGCAGGAGGCCAACTCTCCACCAACAAGGATTTAGGCTTTAGTCATGCAAACTACTCTAGAGCCCAAAGTGCACCAAGAACCGCACAGTGAAGTCCAAGACTAAGGGAATAACTATGAGAACAGAGTTCGCCCGAAGAGAGAGTAGAACAAAGACTAGTTTCCATAATCCTCTCAGATTATCCTTCTGGAGGACCCCCACAAGGAAGAATGCAGAGCATCCCGATTCTTGTGGAACATCCCCTAAGCGAAAGCTAGGAAAGGAGGAAACAGTCTATTGTCCCTAATATGGAACTACGAACTCCCGGAAGCAGAAAAGATCAGCACGGCCCTCAACTTCTGCCAGTAAAAAACGGACGATGTCTAAACAGGCTCGACCCTAAGGAAGAGACCTCAAGAGTGAATAAGTCCTAAAGGACAATCCCAAGGAACCTTGAAAAGGCAAGACCGCCAGTGAACTGGCTGCACAAACAACCTAAATCCTTCAATCTCTAACCCATAACGGGAAGGAAACACTCTAAATCCCGAAAGCGGAACCAACAGAGAATGTCGTAGTGGATCTCAACAGAGACCCGGACAAATAGATTGAAAGGCTAATGAGGACTGAACACAATCCTCCATGCCCCTAGACAAACCACGGATCATCAAATCCTCTCGGAATGCTAGCAGAAAACTTGTAAAAGAAAAACAAATAGTAGTGGGAACCACTCTGCGCCCTAACCGGACCAGCCAGGCATAACAGGTGCCATGTGTCTGAAATAGCCCTCAAAAACAGAAGGATTGGTACCCAGTCAGGACCTGCCTGAAACCAAGGGCCCATTACTGATAAGGCCATATCGGTCACCCTCTCAAGAGGGAGAGATCAACAACAGAAGACTAAAACACGTCCTTGTGTAGAAGTAACCAGTGCGACCACAAAATCGCGAGTATCAATTCCAGAGAAGAAAATTCCCAAAGGAATGTTATAACAAACATGAGCTTTAAACCAAATAAAATCCATCCTACCGGACATAAAAGATAAGGCAACCCGTAGGTTATCGCCCAGGAAGAACGGACACTCCCGCAGGACCAGCCCAACAGGAATCTGAGTCTTTCCAGCTCAGAACTGGAAGATACTCAAGAAAATAAAACTATAAGAAGATTACTTCATCCCCTTATGTCTAATCATGCATGCCATCCGCATCGAAAGACTGAGGGTCCATCACCCCATTAAGGGTGGGAGCCTCCAGCAATGCCAAAACGTGCCTCAGTAGAACACAAAGGTGCGCCAGTCTATAACGAAAGGCATAACTTACCTCTGCCGGGGCAAACGACCCTGGCCCCGAAGGTTGACCCCCCTGAAGCCTCAGGGACAGTCACTCCCCCAGAGGGCTGAACTGGACCAGGCGATCCCATGCCTGACGAGCCCTGGTTAAGGGAACACGGACAATATCTTAAACACACTCCTGGGAGATGTAAATATGCCAGTGCCAAAGATATGACCATGCGGAACCGTGTTATAACCTCCGGAGGAACAAGCCACTCTCCAGAGAAGGATAAGCCGCATGTGGGTTACCTGCATGCATAGTAAGAGTAGGTTGTAGGGGACGCACCTCGCAGGAAACAGAATCCCCAGAGGCGGATGGCTCAGCGGACCCCTGGTTCCCCGATCCCGAGGAATCAGACATCCGTCTCCAAAAAATCAGAATCATCCATAACTGGGATATTGATAAAAAATGGACCAATAAGAAAAATGCAAACGTCACCTTACACCCCCAAAGGCTGGGTCACTCACCACCTCCTATGAACCAGACACCAGCGAACCAGAATTTCTCTGTCGCCACACAGTCAGGAATGCGGAAATGGAGAGCCATACCGTGGCCACGCCCGGTCACAAGGTGTACCGTGCAGTCCATAAAAAAGAGCGCCCGAAAAAAAAGGCTGCGTCACTTGCAATAGGCCGTTATGTTCCGAAATAGCCATGAGCCCAAGTATCACTACACATTAGACAGACAGAATCATATAACATGATTAAAAAAAAAAAACCCTGTTCAATAATCCCCCTCAGGAGATATTAACCCTTAATTCCAAGATACAAAAGGAGCATCACTGAGACCCTGTATTTCAAGTTCTGTATTTCAAGGTTGTAGCCTCTCGGAATAACTGTTTTAATTACAAGACATCCATGATGAAAATAAAATGAAACGATCTTACCGGAATCAACGCCGTGTAACAGGAACACGGTCCTTCAAGTGTGACAAATAGTAGCGCCGCTTCTGCCATGGACTTGAGAGAAGAAAGCAAGCAGTGAAACTTGTCAACGCTGATTGCTTATGGAGTTGTTAAACTGAGTCAGGAAGGTTTTACAGGAAGACTCTCCCTGCATCTCCGGACTCTAACTTTCATCCATACTCTCACTGAGATGCTGACAGGACTACTTAAAACTCCAGTCCCATTCCAAAGAGTACTACCCTCCATAAGAGACCATCGAAAAAAACTTCTGAAACTTCTCTGCCAACCTCCTGGGACAAAAGGCAAAGAATAACTGGGTGATGGGGGAAGTGGGAGAGGTATTTAAGCCTTTGGCTGGGATGTCTTTGCCTCCTCCTGGTGGCCAGGTTCTGAATTCCCAAAAGTAATTAATGCAGCTGTGGACTCTTTCCGTTTATGAAGAAAATCTTAACTAGAGCCAGGTATGTTTGTCCGAAGCTGTCATGAGCAGCAGAGACTGCAGCGCAAGACAAACATACCTGGCCTGTGGCCTGGTCGTAAGGAAGGATCTGTCAAGGCTGTGAGAATCAGACAGCAGAGAGGGTGGGTGGGCATGGCTGAGCGGGAGTGGCAGGGGGCGTGGTCGAGCTGGAGCGAGCGTGACGGGGCTGCTGCACTTCAGAAAATGGTCCGTGTACACAGGCTTTAGAACTAGTAAACCATAATGTAGCAGTGCTTACAGTTTCAACTGACAAAAGAGATATGAAAATTAAATTTCCAAGTTTAGCAATAGTGAGGAATTTTGTATGATGGATAGAAAACTTGCAGACATCAAATATCTCTTCAACATGTTCAAGGACCAATAAGCTGTAATTATGAAGAATACCTAAAGTAAATGATGATAGCCTAATTTATAAATGTATGTGTTCTATATTGTTGAATTCCAGATGGAATGTGATCTTACAGTTAAGATCTGCTCATCTTTCCTGTAGAAAGAAATTGCAGCTGTAGGAAAGAAAGTGCCAGCTGGCATATAGACTAGCACCAGCTGCCGACTCATTACAAAGCAATGATTTCCAGCCAGTGTACCTTACTGGGACATAGTGAATTTGTGCTGAGGTTAAAATGATCCATGTGATGGGTGATAATGGAGAAAGATAATAATCCTTCTCTCTGTACTGTTTATGGCATCTTTTATCCCTATAGACCCAGCAAATCTGTGTGTTTAACCCCAGCAATGAGGTTAAATGGACAATTTACTCCAGAATTTATTTAAAAAGATAATCCTTTTATTACCCATTCCCTAGTTTTGCATAACCAAAACTGTTATATTAATACACTTTTCTCCAACATAGGTGTGTCCGGTCCACGGCGTCATCCTTACTTGTGGGATATTCTCTTCCCCAACAGGAAATGGCAAAGAGCCCAGCAAAGCTGGTCACATGATCCCTCCTAGGCTCCGCCTACCCCAGTCATTCTCTTTGCCGTTGTACAGGCAACATCTCCACGGAGATGGCTTAGAGTTTTTTAGTGCAAGAAACCTGCCACTGCTACCAAGACAGCATGAAATGTTGGCCCCCGATCCGGGACCGGATCTGGTGGGGGGCAGACTCTCTCTCTTCGCTCGGGCTTGGGCAAGAGATGTTCTGGATCCTTGGGCGCTAGAAATAGTCTCCCAAGGTTATCTTCTGGAATTCAAGGGGGAGGTTCCACAGGTCTCAGTTGTCTTCAGACCACATAAAGAGACAGGCATTCTTACGTTGTGTAGAAGACCTGTTAAAAATGGGAGTGATTCATCCTGTTCCATTAGGAGAACAAGGGATGGGGTTCTACTCCAATCTGTTCATAGTTCCCAAAAAAGAGGGAACGTTCAGACCAATCTTAGATCTCAAGATCTTAAACAAGTTTCTCAAGGTTCCATCGTTCAAAATGGAAACCATTCGAACAATTCTTCCTTCCATCCAGGAAGGTCAATTCATGACCACTGTGGATTTAAAGGATGCGTATCTACATATTCCTATCCACAAGGAACATCATCGGTTCCTAAGGTTCGCATTCCTGGACAAGCATTACCAGTTTGTGGCTCTTCCTTTCGGATTAGCCACTGCTCCAAGGATTTTCACAAAGGTACTAGGGTCCCTTCTAGCTGTGCTAAGACCAAGGGGCATTGCTGTAGTAACTTACTTGGACGACATTCTGATTCAAGCGTCGTCCCTTCCTCAAGCAAAGGCTCACACGGACATTGTCCTGGCCTTTCTCAGATCTCACGGATGGAAAGTGAACGTGGAAAAGAGTTCTCTATCTCCGTCAACAAGGGTTCCCTTCTTGGGGACAATAATAGACTCCTTAGAAATGAGGATTTTTCTGACAGAGGCCAGAAAAACAAAACTTCTAGACTCTTGTCGGATACTTCATTCCGTTCCTCTTCCTTCCATAGCGCAGTGCATGGAAGTGATAGGTTTGATGGTAGCGGCAATGGACATAGTTCCTTTTGCGCGCATTCATCTAAGACCATTACAACTGTGCATGCTCAGTCAGTGGAATGGGGACTATACAAACTTGTCTCCGAGGATACAAGTAAATCAGAGGACCAGAGACTCACTCCGTTGGTGGCTGTCCCTGGACAACCTGTCACAAGGGATGACCTTCCGCAGACCAGAGTGGGTCATTGTCACGACCGACGCCAGTCTGATGGGCTGGGGCGCGGTCTGGGGATCCCTGAAAGCTCAGGGTCTTTGGTCTCGGGAAGAATCTCTTCTACCGATAAATATTCTGGAACTGAGAGCGATATTCAATGCTCTCAAGGCTTGGCCTCAGCTAGCGAGGGCCAAGTTCATACGGTTTCAATCAGACAACATGACAACTGTTGCGTACATCAACCATCAGGGGGGAACAAGGAGTTCCCTGGCGATGGAAGAAGTGACCAAAATCATTCTATGGGCGGAGTCTCACTCCTGCCACCTGTCTGCTATCCACATCCCAGGAGTGGAAAATTGGGAAGCGGATTTTCTGAGTCGTCAGACATTGCATCCGGGGGAGTGGGAACTCCATCCGGAAATCTTTGCCCAAGTCACTCAACTGTGGGGCATTCCAGACATGGATCTGATGGCCTCTCGTCAGAACTTCAAAGTTCCTTGCTACGGGTCCAGATCCAGGGATCCCAAGGCGGCTCTAGTGGATGCACTAGTAGCACCTTGGACCTTCAAACTAGCTTATGTATTCCCGCCGTTTCCTCTCATCCCCAGGCTGGTAGCCAGGATCAATCAGGAAAGGGCGTCGGTGATCTTGATAGCTCCTGCGTGGCCACGCAGGACTTGGTATGCAGATCTGGTGAATATGTCATCGGCTCCACCATGGAAGCTACCTTTGAGACGAGACCTTCTTGTTCAAGGTCCGTTCGAACATCCGAATCTGGTCTCACTCCAGCTGACTGCTTGGAGATTGAACGCTTGATCTTATCGAAGCGAGGATTCTCAGATTCTGTTATCGATACTCTTGTTCAGGCCAGAAAGCCTGTAACTAGAAAGATTTACCACAAAATTTGGAAAAAATATATCTGTTGGTGTGAATCTAAAGGATTCCCTTGGGACAAGGTTAAGATTCCTAAGATTCTATCCTTCCTTCAAGAAGGATTGGAAAAAGGATTATCTGCAAGTTCCCTGAAGGGACAGATTTCTGCCTTGTCTGTGTTACTTCACAAAAAGCTGGCAGCTGTGCCAGATGTTCAAGCCTTTGTTCAGGCTCTGGTTAGAATCAAGCCTGTTTACAAACCTTTGACTCCTCCTTGGAGTCTCAACTTAGTTCTTTCAGTTCTTCAGGGGGTTCCGTTTGAACCCTTACATTCCGTTGATATTAAGTTATTATCTTGGAAAGTTTTGTTTTTGGTTGCAATTTCTTCTGCTAGAAGAGTTTCAGAATTATCTGCTCTGCAGTGTTCTCCTCCTTATCTGGTGTTCCATGCAGATAAGGTGGTTTTACGTACTAAACCTGGTTTTCTTCCAAAAGTTGTTTCTAACAAAAACATTAACCAGGAGATTATCGTACCTTCTCTGTGTCCGAAACCAGTTTCGAAGAAGGAACGTTTGTTGCACAATTTGGATGTTGTTCGCGCTCTAAAATTCTATTTAGATGCTACAAAGGATTTTAGACAAACATCTTCCTTGTTTGTTGTTTATTCCGGTAAAAGGAGAGGTCAAAAAGCAACTTCTACCTCTCTCTCTTTTTGGATTAAAAGCATCATCAGATTGGCTTACGAGACTGCCGGACGGCAGCCTCCCGAAAGAATCACAGCTCATTCCACTAGGGCTGTGGCTTCCACATGGGCCTTCAAGAACGAGGCTTCTGTTGATCAGATATGTAGGGCAGCGACTTGGTCTTCACTGCACACTTTTACCAAATTTTACAAGTTTGATACTTTTGCTTCTTCTGAGGCTATTTTTGGGAGAAAGGTTTTGCAAGCCGTGGTGCCTTCCATCTAGGTGACCTGATTTGCTCCCTCCCATCATCCGTGTCCTAAAGCTTTGGTATTGGTTCCCACAAGTAAGGATGACGCCGTGGACCGGACACACCTATGTTGGAGAAAACAGAATTTATGTTTACCTGATAAATTACTTTCTCCAACGGTGTGTCCGGTCCACGGCCCGCCCTGGTTTTTTAATCAGGTCTGATAATTTATTTTCTTTAACTACAGTCACCACGGTATCATATGGTTTCTCCTATGCAAATATTCCTCCTTAACGTCGGTCGAATGACTGGGGTAGGCGGAGCCTAGGAGGGATCATGTGACCAGCTTTGCTGGGCTCTTTGCCATTTCCTGTTGGGGAAGAGAATATCCCACAAGTAAGGATGACGCCGTGGACCGGACACACCGTTGGAGAAAGTAATTTATCAGGTAAACATAAATTCTGTTTTTACCTCTGTGATTACCTTGTATCTAAGCCTCTGCAGACTGCCCCCTAATTTCAGTTTTTTTGACAGACTTGCATTTTAGCCAATCATTGCCGACTCAAATAACTCCAGTTAGTGAGCAGAATGTTATCTATATGGCACACATGAACTAGCAGTGTTTATCTGTGAAAAACTGTCAAATTGCACTGAGATAAGAGACGGCCTTTAAGGACATAGAAATTAGCATATGAGCCTACCTAAGTTTAATCTTTCAACAAAGCATACCAAAGAACAAAGCAAATTTGATGATAAAAGTACATTTGAAAGTTGTTTAAAATTGCATGCCCTATCTGAATCATGAGTTTCATTTTGACTAGACTATCCCTTTAAACACATAGGTAAAGTACTACTCAGATACGCTGGTCACAAGCAGAAAGTGCAGCTGACCCAATCAGCAATGGTTGTTGCAGGTTCCCAGCTGTATAACTAGTACTGCCGATTGCCTCACAGCAGCAGTTTCCACTCTGTGGGGGTTAAACAAGGTCAATAGTGATAAAATTACTTGCAGCGCTCAATAAATTTGTTAAATCTAGGAGTCAGCCCATACATTTAGGAGCCAGAAACTTTTGGCCATCCCCATTGTATTTATACAGGTACAAATCCTCAAATCCGATTTTCCAAAATCCAGAATTATTCAGAAATCCAGTCTTTTTCATTGATATTTTTATTTAATAAAATGACTACAAATTAACTATATCCGCTGCACGTATTTTTGGTTTGGTTTTGCATTGTAAAGTGCAAATTCTAGTCTATATTTATTTAAGACAACTGTTACCTTTCTGGTTTCAGTTCTTTAGTATCTTGCTGATGGTACTATATACTCTATACAAAAGTATTACAATTATATAAAACTACCTTTAGGTTGCATGTATATATAAGCTGTAGTATCACATGTAAATATTGCCTAAATGACAGAAATATTGTTCATTATACTTGGCCCCATCCCCTCTCTATACTATACCATTTTTACAGATGCAAATATTATAGAATCCAAAATCCAAACCTTTGCTGTTCCCAAGCATTTTGGATAATATATATATTTTAGCCGTGTTAGCCAATGAATAAGATACAGAAACAATAGGAGTATTGCATTAAAGGGATAGTGAACAACAAAAATGTTATTGTTTAAAAAGGCAGATAATCCCTTTATTTACCATTCCCCAGTTTTGCATAACCAACACTGTTATAGACATATACTTTTTACTACTGTGATTACCTTGTATCTAAGCTTCTGCTGACTGCCTCCTTATCTCAGATCTTTTGACAGACATGCATTACAGGCAATTAGTGCTGACTCTTAAATAACTTGACGTGTGAGCACAATGTTATCCATATGAAACATGGCAAAAGTTGAGGGACGTGCAGCTCTTTTCTGCTTCCAGGAGTTCGTAGTTCCATATTAGTGACGATAGACTGTTGTTTCCCCCTTTCCTAGCTTTTGCTTAGGGGACGTTGCGCAAGAATCGTGATGCTCTGAATTCTTCCTTGGGGGGGGGGTCCTCCGAAAGTATAATCTGAGAGGATTATGGAAACTAGTCTTTGTTCTACTCTCTTTAGTTTGCATGACTACGGCCTAACTCCTTGTTGGTGGACAGTTGGCCTCCTGCTAGGGGCGTTCTCTTCCCTTTGGGCTGGGAATTTATGAGTGAGTCATGTGCCCGGTTTTCCGGGTTAGCCCGGATTTATCCCCTGTGAGGTCTGCTTCTTCAGACGGGGTATATTGTGCTCCATGAAGGCGTTGGTTGTTTTGAGGCTCTGGGTCCCAGTTATAGGGGTCTTATTTCAGATCCTTATGGACTTATGATCCTGTAGACTGGTTCAAGAGGACCCAGTGATAAAATGGATGTCTGTCAAAAGAACTGAAACAAGGGGCAGTTTGCAGAGGCTTAGATACAAGATAATCAGAGATGTAAAAAGTGTATTTATATAACTGTGTTGGTTGTGCAAAACTAGGGAATGGGTAATAAAGGGATTATCTCTTTTTAAACAATAAAAATTCTGATGTAGACTGTCCCTTTAATACAGTTAGATGAGGGCAATTATTTGGTAAGTGGAATTTATTTGTTACTGAGTTGGGTGGTAGGCTTCCTTGAACAAAAATGTTTTTAGGGAGCGTTTAAAAGAAGACCGATTATGGGAAAGTGCATTCCAGTGGGTTGGTGCCGCACGAGAGAAGTTCTCCAGTCTAGCATGGGAAGTGGTGATGATAGAAGGTAATCATCCTAAAACCAATGGGGCCCCGCTACACATTTACACACAAAGTTTAATTATTCATCACCATTCACACAAACAAGACAAGACACTTTGGTTAGTATTTCTCATGAAATATAACTCTGGTAAAAAGTATCATTGCATAATAATATCCATCAGCCCCCCCTGTTTGTCCTATGAAAACACTTTAAATACGGACAACAGAGCAAATTTATTAAGTACTGACATCCCTCTTAAGTCCTAACTCAAGTGATTAATAATGTCACAGGTGATCAGCCGAAAGCTGAGTTCTCGCAGTTCGATACAGGAACTTCTCTGTGTCCAGATGAATACACTCTCCGGAGTATACCTGAGCCACAGCTGAAGCAAGGACTAAAACAAAGGCAGTTTGAGGTAAGCAAGTGTGTCTCCTTGCTTTACTGTTGCAACAGAAGAGGGCTACTGGAGATACTGGACAATTGGTTATGGTAACATTTACAGGATGGAGACAGCAAGAACCACAAGGGTGATCAAAAGCAACCATTGCAGGATCCCCCCTCTCATTTCTATAAATAAAGAAATAAACCAAATCGTATCCCATTTATCTCCAGGATGATATCTCAGTTTGTCTTGTACTTCTCGTATTGTATAAATATCAACAGTAACTTTCTGAGAGGTGTCATTAATATAGATATATATATATATATATACACATATATATATATATATATATATATATATATATATATATACACACACACACACATATACACAACATTGACAAGCTATAAGTGTGCATGTACTCCCCCCTTAGCAGCTAGAATATAAACTAAAGCTGTGAGATTTTGTAAAGCAACCATCCTAATTTGTTCCTGGTTTAATTTCTATTCTATTTAATTGATTCTATTTACTTATTTGTTCACGGGTGTCCATATCTTATCTTTATTTAAAACAGCAAATATCCTACCCTAAAAATGGTCAGATCATGCTATAGTATTGTGCCTACCAAACCAATTTAAGACAATATATGGCGCCTAGATGAATATTTTAATTCTCTTTCTCTAGTCGGCACAAAGTCGGGTTTCCCGCACGGCTATTGGCTAAGAGGTGGAAACGTCATCTCTCAGCCAAATAGCGTTCTGCTGTGGGCTACCTTAGCAGATCAGGCGGTGAACACTGCAAACAAATAAAGGAGCTTTCAGCATGAAGTATTTTATACTTCATGACTGAAAGTCCCCTTTATTTGTTCCAATGGTAAATACTAGCGTTTCACAAAAGTTAGGATTTCCCATCACTTTAACCTTTTCTTTCTAAGTCTCCCATTTTACATAGTTTGTCCATACATCTGATTGCAGTCAATACATTTCCTAAATAACAGTTCCGACAACACACTCCATTAGCAGTTAACTGCTTGTTCTGTGAGAGTATGATACTTATACATATGCAAGTTTAAAACTGACTAGGGAGTATGTACTTATGTTATTTTGCCCTTGGTACCAAGAAAGTGAGACTGAACCATTCCATTCCGAATTCTGTTCAGGCTACAATGTCTCTGGTTTTCTGCTTTAACTGATAGCTTACCCTTACACAGTAATTTATACAATCTCCAGTTTCTCTTACATTTACTGGTCTCCCAATCCTTTCTTATTACAGAATAATTAACTTGGGCAAGAATTTGGATTACATATGTTGTTAAATCTGGAGATGTGATACTTGCCTAGGGGCTTTACTTGGCTATTAGCATTATTTATTAATATGTCTACTTATTCATTTATCACTATATATGTGACTAAGACAACATTTTGATTAGTAGGTGCAGCACCCTACCAGGGTATACCGACAAAAACAAGTCTTTTACTGATCAGTGATATATGGCTTAGTGTCTATGCATTTAAATGTATCTTTTGGTTCTCCTACTAGTTTGCACTGTGATACATGCATCCAAGAGTTAATTTCTCTAGTAAGGTGTATCCAGTCCACGGATCATCCATTACTTATGGGGATATTCTCACTCCCAACAGGAAGTTGCAAGAGGACCCACAGCAAAGCTGTTATATAGCTCCTCCCCTCACTACCATATCCAGTCATTCTCTTGCAACTCTCAACGCGCATGGAGGTAGTAAGAGGAGAGTGGTGAAAAATAGTTAGTTTATTAACTTCTATCAAAAGTTTGTTATTTTAAATAGTACCGGAGTTGTGCCTGAGTTTTCTAGGATCTTAGCAGGTTGTAACTACGATCCATTGCTGTTCTCACACATGTCTGAGGAGTGAGGTAACTTCAGAGGGAGAATGGTGTGCAGTTTATTCTGCTATCAGGTATGTGCAGTTATGATTTTTTCTAGGATTGGAAATGCTAGAAAATGCTGCTGATTCCTGATAAATGTAAGTTATGCCTGAATACAGTGATTTAATAATGACTGGTATCATGCTTACTCTTAGGGGTAATACCCTTATAGATATGCTATATAAAACGTTTGCTGGCATGTTTAATCGTTTTTTTTATATATGCTTGGTGATAAAACTTATTGGGGCCTAATTTTTTCCACATGGCTGGCTGTATTTTTGCCTAGAAACAGTTTCCCGAGGCTTTCATCTGTTGTAATATGAGTGGGAGGGGCCTATTTTAGCGCTTTTTTGCGCAGTTAAAATTACAGACTGAGACATCCAGTTTTCCTCAGGAGTCCCCTGAATGCTACAGGACATCTCTAAAGAGCCTAAAATCCTTTATTGGGGAAGGTAGGGGCCACAGTAAAGCTGTGGCACTTTGCTGGGACTGTTAAAAAACGTCTATGTCGTTTTTTTGATCCGTTTTTTGAACTAAGGGGTTAATTATCCATTTGCAAGTGGGTGCAATACTCTGTTAGCCTATTACATACACTGTAAAAGTTTCGTTTGTGTAACTGCCTTTTTTCACTGTTTTTCAAATTTTGACAAAATTTGTTTCCCTTAAAGGCACAGTACCGTTTTTTTATATTGCTTGTTAACTTGAATTAAAGTGTTTTCCAAGCTTGCTAGTCTCATTGCTAGTCTGTATAAACATGTCTGACATAGAGGAAACTCCTTGTTCATTATGTTTAAAGGCCATGGTGGAACCCCCTCTTAGAATGTGTACCAATTGTACTGACTTCACTCTACGCAATAAAGATCATATTATGTCTTTAAAAAATTTATCACCAGAGGAATCTAGCGAGGGGGAAGTTATGCCGACTAACTCTCCCCACGTGTCAGATTCTTTGACTCCCGCTCAAGGGACTCACGCTGAAATGGCGCCAAGTACATCAAGGGCACCCATAGCGTTTACTTTACAAGACATGGCGGCAGTCATGGATAATACACTGTCAGCGGTATTAGCCAGACTACCTGAACTTAGAGGTAAGCGAGATAGCTCTGGGGCTAGACGAAATGCAGAGCATACTGACGCTTTAAGAACCATGTCTGATACTGCCTCACAATATGCTGAAGCTGAAGAAGGAGAACTTCAGTCTGTGGGTGATGTTTCTGATTCAGGGAGAATCCCTGATTCTGATATTTCTACATTTAAATTTAAGCTTGAACACCTCCGCGTATTACTTAGAGATTTTAGCTGCTCTGAATGACTGTGACACAATTGCAGTGCCAGAGAAATTGTGTAGACTGGATAAATACTATGCAGTGCCGGTGTGCACTGATGTTTTTCCAATACCTAAAAGGTTTACAGAAATTATTAATAAGGAATGGGATAGACCAGGTGTGCCGTTCTCTCCCCCTTCTATTTTTAGAAAAATGTTTCCTATAGACGCCACCACACGGGACTTATGGCAGACAGTCCCTAAGGTGGAGGGAGCAGTTTCTACTTTAGCAAAGCGTACTACTATCCCTGTCGAGGACAGTTGTGCTTTTTCAGATCCAATGGATAAAAAATTAGAAGGTTACCTTAAGAAAATATTTTGTCAACAAGGTTTTATCCTACAGCCCCTTGCATGCATTGCCCCTGTCACTGCTGCTGCGGCGTTCTGGTTTGAGTCTCTGGAAGAGGCCTTACAGGTAGCGACTCCATTGGATGACATACTTGGCAAACTTAGGGCACTTAAGCTAGCCAATTCTTTTGTCTCTGATGCCATTGTTCATTTGACTAAACTAACGGCTAAGAATTCTGGTTTTGCTATACAGGTGCGCAGAGCGCTATGGCTTAAATCATGGTCAGCTGACGTGACTTCAAAATCTAAGCTGCTTAACATTCCCTTGAAGGGGCAGACCTTATTCGGGCCTGGTTTGAAGGAGATTATTGCTGATATCACTGGAGGTAAAGGTCATGCCCTTCCTCAGGACAGGTCCAAATCCAGGGCCAAACAGTCTAATTTTTGTGCCTTTCGAAACTTCAAGGCAAGTGCGGCATCAACCTCCTCTAATGCAAGACAAGAGGGAACTGTTGCTCAGTCCAAAGCGGTCTGGAGGCCAAACCAGACCTGGAACAAAGTTAAGCAGGCTAAAAAACCTGCTGCTGCCTCTAAGACAGCATGAAGGAACGGCCCCCTAACCGGTAACGGATCTAGTAGGGGGCAGACTTTCACTCTTTGCCCAGGCGTGGGCAAGAGATGTTCAGGATCCCTGGGCGTTGGAAATTATATCCCAGGGTTATCTTCTGGACTTCAAAGCTTCTCCCCCCCATAGGGAGATTTCACCTTTCACAATTATCTGCAAACCAGATAAAGAGAGAGGCACTCTTACACTGTGTAAGAGACCTCCTAGTTATGGGAGTGATCCATCCAGTTCCAAAAGAGGAACAAGGACAGGGTTTTTACTCAAATCTGTTTGTGGTTCCCAAGAAAGAGGGAACATTCAGACCAATTTTGGATCTAAAGATCTTAAACAAATTCCTCAGAGTTCCATCATTCAAGATGGAAACTATTCATACCATCCTACCTATGATCCAGGAGGGTCAATATATGACTACAGTGGATCTAAAGGATGCTTACCTTCACATTCCGATACACAAAGATCATCATCGGTTTCTCAGGTTTGCCTTTCTAGACAGGCATTACCAGTTTGTAGCTCTTCCCTTTGGATTAGCTACAGCCCCAAGAATCTTCACAAAGGTTCTAGGGTCCCTTCTGGCGGTCCTAAGGCCGCGGGGCATAGCAGTAGCCCCTTATTTAGACGACATCCTGATACAGGCGTCAAACTTCCAAATTGCCAGGTCTCATACAGACATAGTACTGGCATTTCTGAGGTCGCATGGGTGGAAGGTGAACAAGGAAAAGAGTTCTCTATCCCCACTCACAAGAGTTTCCTTTCTAGGGACTCTGATAGATTCTGTAGAAATGAAAATTTACCTGACGGAGTCCAGGTTATCAAAGCTTCTAAATTCCTGCCGGGTTCTTCATTCCATTCCGCGCCCTTCGGTGGCTCAGTGTATGGAAGTAATCGGCTTAATGGTAGCGGCAATGGACATAGTGCCGTTTACACGCTTACATCTCAGACCGCTGCAACTATGCATGCTCAGTCAGTAGAACGGGGATTACACAGATTTGTCTCCTCAACTGAATCTGGACCAAGTGACCAGGATTTCTCTTCTCTGGTGGCTATCTCGGGTCCATCTGTCCAAAGGTATGACCTTTCGCAGGCCAGATTGGACAATTGTAACAACAGATGCCAGCCTTCTAGGTTGGGGTGCAGTCTGGAACTCCCTGAAGGCTCAGGGATCGTGGACTCAGGAGGAGTCTCTCCTTCCAATAAATATTCTGGAGCTAAGAGCGATATTCAATGCTCTTCAGGCTTGGCATCAGTTGGCAACTCTGAGGTACATCAGATTTCAGTCGGACAACATCACGACTGTGGCTTACATCAACCATCAAGGGGGAACAAGAAGTTCCCAAGTGATGTTAGAAGTCTCAAAGATAATTCAGTGGGCAGAGATACACTCTTGCCATCTATCAGCTATTCATATCCCAGGTGTAGAGAACTGGGAGGCGGATTTTCTAAGTCGACAGACTTTTCATCCGGGGGAGTGGGAACTCCATCCGGAGGTGTTTGCACAAGTGATTCATCGCTGGGGCAAACCAGAATTGGATCTCATGGCGTCTCGACAGAATGCCAAGCTTCCTTGTTACGGATCCAGGTCCAGGGACCCCAGGGCGATGCTGATAGACGCTCTAGCAGCGCCCTGGTCTTTCAACCTGGCTTATGTGTTTCCACCGTTTCCTCTGCTCCCTCGTCTGATTGCCAAGATCAAGCAGGAGAGAGCATCGGTGATTCTAATAGCGCCTGCGTGGCCACGCAGGACCTGGTATGCAGATCTAGTGGGCATGTCATCATTGCCACCATGGACTCTGTCTCTGAGACAGGACCTTCTACTTCAGGGTCCTTTCCTCCATCCAAATCTAATTTCTCTGAGACTGACTGCATGGAGATTGAACGCTTGATTTTATCAAAGCGTGGCTTCTCCGAGTCAGTCATTGATACCTTAATACAGGCACGAAAGCCTGTCACTAGGAAAATTTACCATAAGATATGGCGTAAATATCTTTATTGGTGCGAATCCAAGGGTTACTCATGGAGTAAGGTCAGGATTCCCAGGATATTATCTTTTCTCCAAGAAGGCTTGGAAAAGGGTTTGTCAGCTAGTTCCTTAAAGGGACAGATTTCTGCTCTGTCTATTCTTTTGCACAAGCGTCTGGCAGATGTTCCAGACGTTCAGGCATTTTGTCAGGCTTTAGTCAGAATTAAGCCTGTGTTCAAACCTGTTGCTCCACCATGGAGCTTAAATTTGGTTCTTAGGGTTCTTCAAGGAGTTCTGTTTGAACCTCTTCATTCCATAGATATAAAGCTTTTATCTTGGAAAGACCTTTTTTGGTAGCTATCTCCTCGGCTCGTAGAGTGACTGAGCTATCTGCCTTACAATGTGATTCTCCTTATCTGATCTTTCATTCTGATAAGGTAGTTCTACGTACCAAGCCTGGGTTTTTACCTAAGGTGGTATTTAACAAGAATATCAATCAAGAGATTGTTGATCCATCCTTGTGTCCCAATCCTTCTTCAAAGAAGGAACGTCTATTACACAATCTGGACGTGGTTCGTGCTTTAAAGTTTTACTTACAAGCTACTAAAGATTTTCAACAAACGTCTGCTTTGTTTGTTGTTTACTCTGGACAGAGGAGAGGTCAAAAGGCTTCGGCAACCTCTCTTTCTTTTTGGCTAAGAAGAATAATTCGCTTAGCCTATGAGACTGCTGGACAGCAGCCCCCTGAAAGGATTACAGCTCATTCTACTAGAGCTGTGGCTTCCACTTGGGCCTTTAAAAATTAGGCTTCTGGGGGGGCGGAGCCTGGATGAGCATGGTGGCAGACATGTAAAGTGTGAGCTCCTGCTGTAGTTTCAAGAGAAAGTGGGATTATAATTCTCAAAAGCTTGCAGGTCTGTTATAGGACATTAAATACACTTTACAATAGCAGACAGCAACCAAAAATGTGATCACAAAACTGCAGATAAAGGAATTCAAGATGGAAAAAGATTTTACAAGCTGCAGGGAAACAAGAAAAAGGAGCTACTCAGAAATGGAGACAGAAAAATCATCTCAGCATCAACAATAACCTGATACATCTCCACTAGAAGTCTGGTAAGCCTATAAACAATATACATGCTTAAGGATGATGAGAATATAACAGTTATAAAACTTTATATAGCCATGTGGGAATAAACTAAGATGGCCACCAGACAGGACTCCTAGCTAGCTGCTGAATATCACACAATGCCTAACAATCTATTTTAAACAGTGCAAAGGGAAATCGATACACAAATAAACCAGGGAGGTTTTAGCACTACATATAGTGATACTTAAGACTGAGGGAAATAAATATTAAGATAAAGCAAGTGTGGAGAAGTCAGTTCATAATCTTAACACAGCAGAGAAATGAAACAGTGACAGTTTGCACTTCTCCCTCATAACTTTTCCCAAACTACAATATAAGCTAAAGGCAACAGAGATTACAACTGGTCTATGTATAAACTTTTTTAAATAAAGGAGAAAAAAAAAAAAAAGCTGCAGCATTTAAATTTTAATGAAGATACAGTTTGAGATAACAGCTGCATTTGCCCTCATTAACTAAAGACTTTAAAGGCTGCTTTCTGCATTGTTTGAACTCTGATGACTCTGCATTAACATACAAAAGCAAAGGCAGCACAGTTTCTCTAGCACTAGCAATCTTTATTGCAACATGGCAACTAAAAGACAAAATAAATTATCTACACCATGTAAATCTGCTGCAGCAAATCTTTTCTTCAAATCATCTAAAAGTGATAAAATAAAGGAAATACAAGATGAGGAGTTAGAACATGAATTGGAACCTCAGCAACATGACATTCCTGCTACTAAAGGGGACTTAAGGCACCTAGTCTCCAAAAAAGATATCAATGCAAACTTTAATAAGATGTGGGAAAAAATGGATTCATTTCAAAATACAATAATAAGCAGTCTTGCAGAAATTAAACAAGATATATTGGATCTTGGAACAAGAGTGGAAACACTAGAAGAAAAGGATGAATCCATAGAAGAAGATATCACTAACATTACACATCAACTGACAGATCAACAACAGGATATAGAAGATATTCTTGAAAAGATGGAAGACTTAGAAAATAGAAGCAGGAGGTGCAACATACGCCTAAAGGGTGTTCCAGAATCAATAACTGCAACAGAACTAAATGAGTATTTAAAACATCTATTTCATGCCATCACAGGGACATCTGAAGACGGAAAATTTCAAATGGAAAGAGCTCATAGAGCTCTTAGAGCAAAACCAAAGGAGGGGGAACCTCCAAGAGATATAATATCTAAATTATCCCGCTTTCAAGAAAAGGAGGAGATAATGGCGGCAGCTAGGAAGAATCCGACTTTTAAATTCAAAGGATCTGTAATACAATTCTACCAAGACTTATGTCTCAGAACTTTACAGAAACGCTCAGCACTACGTCCCCTAACACAATTGCTACGGAAGAATCAAATAGCGTATCGATGGGGATTCCCCTTCGCGCTTCATATATTCCAAGATGGTAAAACAACCACAGTGAAAGTCAAAGAGGATATCTCAGAGGCCTGCCAACTTCTCAAATTAGAATGTCCAGAAATGCGGGAAAGTCAGCCAGACACCAGAAGAAGACCACGCGGACAACAACAAAGCATCTCTCAAACAGAGAAGTGGTCTAAAGTTCCAAAGAAGAAACAAAGACCCTGAATCATGGAGTAGACAGTGACCGAGGCTGGGATTTTTTTTTCTTTGCCTTCTTTTGGTGCATCCTTAGAAGAGCGCTACTCCCTGATCTCTTGGACTATACCCTGCATGTGTCCCTCATAATATTGGCAGAGGATACTGGATACAGATGAGTATATAAATGTCAATCTACAAAACTAACTTTGCTTGGGATATGTTGATGGACATAAAGATGTAAAATTTATGTTATATATAGTCATTGGTTACTTGTGATGGAGGATAAGCAGATTAAGTCCAACATTCACATAAGATCTGGGCAATATATTTGCCGTATGCCACTACAACCCGCTCCTTAGACCATATATATAATTCCCACTTTCAATAAATTTAAGCTGTTAGTAACTCTATATATTAAGAAACTACTATCCCGACATTATGGTTAGAACTATGCAAATATGCTACAGGGAAAAACAATGTTATAAGATTCAAATGTTTATTGTTGTTTGTTTTTTGTTTATTTCAATTTATTTTATGTACCGTCGAGCAGGTGAGACGAAAGTTTCTCCATCAGGAAAAGTTATACAGGAGAGCAGAGGATTTCATAACATTGCAAGTGGAGATATTGGTCAGCTACAGGTAGAGAAGGGGAGGGGAACTGACTCATGACTCCCAAGATAAGAATAATCTCACATAATGTAAGGGGGTTAAATACAGATAATAAAAGAAAAACAGCAATTACACAGTATCACAACCTAAATGCTAATATTATATTCTTGCAAGAAACCCATTTTACAAATAATCAAATACCCAAATATTGGAGTAGATATTTCACGCAACAATACCACTCCACGACTGACAAAAAAAAGAGAGGAGTGTCAATACTTATACATGATGCACTTAACTTTATCAAAGAAGAAGTGCTGACAGATAAAGAGGGCAGGTATCTTATAGTGAGAGGACGTATGCTAGACACCTCGCTTACACTTTGCAATATATACGCACCCAATGAACAACAGCACAACTTTTTTCACCACTTGTCACACCTACTGACAAAATGGTCACAATCAAAAATCATATTAGCCGGAGACTTTAATATTAATCTGAAAACACACAAAGTAGATACGCCCCACAAACTCACTAATAAACAAACCAGACATAATTCCATCTCTAAAAATATTAAGAATATCTTAGAATCTCATAATGTGATAGATACCTGGGTAACGTTATATGGGCAGACGAATGACCATACTTACTACTCCCCAGCACACAAAATTTATACCAAATTAGATTATATATTTATTAGTCAGATTCTACTCCCCAGTTTACACAGCTCCACAATTCATGCATGTGTCTGGTCAGACCATTCTATTATCCAGATACAATTAGAGGGACTGGTCAATGTGGACAGACAAAGGTCATGGACTTATGATCCAAATTTATTGAAGAAACCTGAATTATATGACAAAATTATGCATAACTTGACAGAATACTGGAAGATAAACACAACCCCAGAAACCACCCCAACAATCACGTGGGCTGCTCACAAACCATTCATAAGAGGTTTATTGATAAAGGAAAAAGCTCTATACACAAAAAAAGTTAAGGCTCACATAGAGATACTCCAACAGGAAATAGAAACGCTTGAAATCCAACATAGAAGCACACTAACCTCAGATATTTTCAATAAACTTACACATAAGCGACAAACACTAGCTAAGATTTTAAATGAGAACTCCCTCAGAGCTATGCATAAGTTGAAGGCACATTACTTTATATATGCTAATAAGCCAGATAGATTTCTAGCTCACAAACTAAGGGAAAGGACGAAAAATCTAACTATACAACAACTACAAAAAGAAGACGGGACGCTAATATATCACCCTCAAGACATAACGGACTGCTTTGCACAATATTATGAATCTCTTTATGACGGGAAAAAAGTTCAACATACTACTCAGACAAAAACACTTAGACACCATTTTCTGCAAAAGGCTAAACTCCCGAAACTTAATGCTACAGACATGGAAGCCTTAAACACAGAAATAACAATAAACGAAATCGCCCTAGCAATAAAAGATCTTAAAATAGGCAAGGCGGCGGGTCCTGATGGGTTCTCAGGTGAATATTATAAAGTATTTAAAAAATGTCTGGTCCCCCACTTGCACAAATTCTGCAATGACATCATGCAGGGTACCCGTATCCCACAGGACATATTGCAGGCCAAAATAGTGGTTATACCCAAACCAGGAAGGAATCCCAAAAAATACCAAAACTATAGGCCGATCTCATTGATTAACCAAGATTTAAAAATTTTTACAAAAATTTTAGCAAATAGGCTCAAATTATATCTACCCTCATTGATACATCCCGACCAGGTAGGATTCATAAAAGAAAGGGAAGCCCCAGATAATGTGAGACGAACGGTGTCTCTGGTGGAGTACTTGGTGGGGACAAAAACGCCTTCTCTGCTCCTATCTCTGGATGCAGAGAAGGCGTTTGATAGGGTCGACTGGGAATATATGATTGAGACACTAACATTCATGGGTTTCAAAGGACAATTCATGACGGCTATTAAAAACCTGTATTCAGACCCAACAGCAACTATCAGAGCAACGGGCCATCAGTCTAGGCCAATTAAAATATTAAATGGGACACGTCAGGGCTGCCCGCTATCTCCTCTATTATTTGCACTAAGCATAGAACCTTTAGCGGCCTACATCAGGGGAGCAAAAGACATTACCGGAGTAAAAATTAACAAAGAAGAATATAAACTCACCTTATTTGCGGATGACATTTTGCTTACATTGACGAAACCTTTAAGATCACTCCCTCATCTATATCAAGTCATTGATGAATTTTCAAAAATCTCAGGCTTCAAAATAAATTCAGATAAGTGTGAGGCTATACCACTGACACTACCACTACATACTCGTAAGTTGATAGAAGCGAATTTTGACTTTAAGTGGGCTAAAAAATATATCAAATACTTGGGAGTTAACATAACAAACACACTAGAGGGACTCTATAAGGCAAACTATACTGAGATCTTTAAGACCGTAAGAAGGGATTTGGGTAGATGGAGGAGGGGGTGTTTCTCCTGGTATGGCAGATTATCGATTATAAAGATGAATATTCTACCGAGAATATTATATCTCTTCAGAGCATTACCAATCAAAGTACCGCAAAGAGAGCTAGCAGATCTCCAGATGGACCTAATTAGATTCCTACGAGGACCCAAAACAGCTAGAATAGCCTCCCAACTATTAAAACAACACAAACAGCTAGGGGGAGTGGGGGTGCCCAATTTGTTAGACTACTATCAGGCAGCTAGGTTGTCACAAATTACGCTGATAAGCAAAAACTGTCGAGAAATAACTTGGACTAGACTAGAGGCAGACTTAGCTGGGGTGAATGATCCAGCCACGATTGTTTGGAACACCTCAAACACTACAAACAAAACACTATACAAACTCAAGGTGACAGAGGAGTCCAAACATATGTGGAAATACCTCACATCTTCTCTAGGCCTCATACCCAAGGGTACTAAGATAATACCACTGGGTGCTATACTTCCTGCAGAATTTCAAATACTAATATGTAAGTGGGAAAATAAGGGCCTCTACAGAGTTGCAGACTTTTTAGATAAAGGTAAAATGCTCACATACACCCAACTGAAAGATAAACTTCAGCCGGACACCTTACATTGGTTCCTATATCTTCAGATATCCACCACAATATACAAATACAGACAAAACAAACCACTAAACCCATACACTACAACAGAACGCATTATTGCAACCCCAGGTAGAAATAAAAAACTAATATCACAACTGTACTTGGCAATACAAGATGCAAAAAAAGGCTCCAAATTGCCGCTTCATGAGAATTGGGAAAGAGACTTAGGTGAAACATATGATGATGACAGATGGACACAAATACTTTCTAGGATTAGCAAGGGACTGATATGCGCAGACCTTATCGAAAATTCTATTAAAACATCTTACAGGTGGTATCTTACACCCATAAGAACTGCACATTATACATTGCAGAAAAGTAGACTCTGTTACAGAGGCTGTGCAGAAATTGGAAATTATATGCATATGTGGTGGGAATGTGGGGAGATTAAACAAATTTGGAACAAACTTTCTAAATTGATAAGTATCCTATTAGATAAATCTATGATGCTAACGGCGGCGCAGGCCCTCTTGCATGTTTCAGATGAATCCTTAAACTTAGCTACCAATATATTCATAAATATACTTTGTACAACCACGAGGATATGTATAGCCAAACACTGGAGAACAGGTTCACCAACGTGGTCAGAAGTGATTAACAGGTTAGATAATATATATGCTATGTCAGAATCTGCCTCTTGGTTGCAGGATACAACAACACATTTCCAAAAGATTTGGGTCCACTGGATCATGAACAGAGATAGAAGAGAGATAAGGGAAATTTAAGTCTTTCAAGAGTTATAACACGATAGGGGATCTCTCCTAAACTTATTGCCACTAAGTCTTTTATGGGGAACTTATATACATCTTAGATACAATTTGATGGTTCTCTCTCTGCTCGACGGGAAAGGTTATACAGTTATGAGTTTATTGTTTTACAGTTTCAAAAGTTTATGTTTAATGTTTATAATTATTAAAATAAAAGGAAAACACATTAGAAAAGGGAGGGGAAGGAAGACTATAGATAATTTCGTTCCTACTTCAGGAAAATAAACAGGACCTCATATATTTCCTATGCCTGAAGGCAACTTCAGTAGGTGGGAGCTTTTCCTAGGACTCTATGGACTTTCAGAGATTTCAGTAATGATGGAGATACATTGGGAAAGCCGGATGGATATACTAATTGCTGAGAGAAGTTGTTTCATCCTACAACTCTTTTTCATGTTGTTTGAGACAGATATATGGAATTATATGATAAGAGGTCCTGAGACTGTAACAATGAATATAAATATGTTTATCTGAACTAGGGGCATGATGTATTAGATATGTCTCTTGTCTTCCTTTTTGACAATAAAGATTATTTCAACTAAAAAATTAGGCTTCTGTTGAACAGATTTGCAAGGCGGCGACTTGGTCTTCGCTTCATACTTTTTCAAAATTCTACAAATTTGATACTTTTGCTTCTTCGGAGGCTATTTTTGGGAGAAAGGTTTTACAGGCAGTGGTACCTTCCATTTAAGTACCAGCCTTGTCCCTCCCTTCATCCGTGTACTTTAGCTTTGGTATTGGTATCCCATAAGTAATGGATGATCCGTGGACTGGATACACCTTACTAGAGAAAACACAATTTATGCTTACCTGATAAATTTATTTCTCTAGTGGTGTATCCAGTCCACGGCCCGCCCTGTCATTTTAAGGCAGGTTATTTTTAAATTTGAACTACAGTCACCACTGCACCCTATGGTTTCTCCTTTCTCTGCTTGTTTTCGGTCGAATGACTGGATATGGTAGTGAGGGGAGGAGCTATATAACAGCTTTGCTGTGGGTCCTCTTGCAACTTCCTGTTGGGAGTGAGAATATCCCCATAAGTAATGGATGATCCGTGGACTGGATACACCACTAGAGAAATAAATTTATCAGGTAAGCATAAATTGTGTTTCCTATCTTAATACGAGGAGAGTCTATGGCTTCATTCATTACTTGTGGGAAATACAGAACCTGGCCACCAGGAGGAGGCAAAGACACCCCAGCCAAAGGCTTAAATACCTCCCCCACTCCCGTCATCACCCAGTCATTTTTTGCCTTTCGTCACAGGAGGATGGCAGAGAAGTGTCGTAAGATTCGGAGTAGTCTCTTATGGAGGGTAGTATTCTTCAGAATGGGACTGGAGTTTTAAGTAGTCTTGTCAGCCTCTCAGTGAGAGCACTGACGAATGTTAGGGTCTGGAGATGCAGGGAGAGTCTTTCTGCGAAACCATCCAGACTTGTATTAACAGCTCCGTAAGCAATCAGTGTTGATGAGTTTCACTGCCTGCTTTCTATCACTCAAGTCTATGTCAGGAGCGATGCTACAACACTGTCAAACTTGAGAGGCCCGTGTTCCTGTTCCACGGCGTAGATTATGGTAAGATTGTTTCATTTTTTTTTACCTGTAATGATAACGCAAGAATACAGGGTCACAGTGTGACTCCTTTATCTGTATAGAAGGGTTAATATCTCCAGAAGGTGATTATTGAACAGGGTGGGATTTATACACGATTACTTTATTGTGTTTTCTTCATAAATGGAAAGAGTCCACAGCTGCATTCATTACTTTTGGGAATTCAGAATCTGGCCCCCAGGAGGAGGCAAAGACACCCCAGCCAAAGGCTTAAATACTCCTCCCACTTCCCTCATCCCCAGTCATTCTTTGCCTTTCGTCCCAGGAGGTTGGCAGAGAAGTGTTGACGAGTTTTGCTGCCTGCTTTTTACTCTCAAGTCCATGACAGAAGCGACGCTTCTATCTGTCACACTTGAAGGGCCGTGTTCCTGTTCCACGGCGTAGATTCCGGTAAGATCGTTTCATTTTACTTTCATCATGGATGTATTTTAATTTCAACTGTTTATCTGAGAGGGGCTACAACATTTCGGAGATAACTTTAACATAGGGTCTCAGTGAGGCTTCTTTTTGTATCTAGGAATCAAGGGTTTATATCTCCTGAGGGGGATTATTGAACAGGGTGGTTTATAATCATGTTTTTTTTATGTGATTCTGTCTGCTACTGTGTAGTGTTGCTTCGGCTCATGGCTATTTTGGAACATAACGGCCTATGTCTAGTGACGAGGCCTTTTCGGTCAGGCACGCTTTTGCATGGACTACACGGTTTATTTTGTGACTCCATTTCCACTTTCCTGACCGCGTGTCGATGGAGAATTCCTGGTCCGCTGGTGTCTGGTTTTCTGGAGGTGGCAGTGTCCCAGTTATGGAGGATTCTTGGAGACGGATGTCTCTGATTCAGACTCTATATCTTGCGACGAATATGAATTGGCCTGGGTTATACATGCCCATCAGTTATGTTCCGAATGCTGTTTTAGAGTGCTCTGTTCCTCGGGATCGGGGAATCGGGTGCCCACTGAGCCATCTACCTCTGGGGATTCTATTTCTCACGAAAACAAGTTCCCTACCACCAACTCTTACTATGCATGCAGGTAACCCAAACGCTACTTATCCTTTCTAGGGAGTGTGGCCTGTTCCTACCGGAGGTTACGACACAGTTCCGCATGGCCATATCTTTGGCGCTGGCGCATCTGCACCTTCCGGGAGTGTGCTTATGATATTGTCCATGTTTGGTTAACCAGGGCTCGTCAGGCGTGGGATCGCCTGGTCCAGTACAGCCTTCCGGGGGAGTGACTGCCCCTGAGGCCTCAGGGGGTCAACCTTCAGGGCCGGTGTTTCCTTTTGTCCCGGCGGAGGTATGTTGCGCCTTGCGTTATAGACTGGCGCACCTTCGTGTTCTACTAAGGCACGTTTTGGCGTTGCTGGAGGATCCCACTCTTAATGGGTCTGGGGAATCTCAGTCTTACTCTTCGACTGGCTTGCATACATAGACATAAGGGGATGAAGTAATCTTCTTATAGTCTTTGTTATTTGTGTATCCTTTTCCAGTTCTGAGCTTGGAAGTCTCGGACCCCTGTTGGGCTGGTCCTGCGGGTCTGTCCGTTCTTCCTGGGCTATAACCTACGGGATGCCTTATCTTTTATTTTCATCCAGTGAGGATGATTTTTATTTGGTCTAAAGCTCATGTTGTGGTGTGATGTTTCCTTCGGGAACTTTCTTCTGTGGAATTGATACTCACGATTTTGTGGTTGCACTGTCCTGAGAGGACTTGAGGGTCTGTGGTTGCTTAGGGGCATGGGGGATTGGTGCAGTCCTCATTCGCCTTTCAATCTAGTGGGCTGGGACTCCGTTGAGATCCGCGGTGACATGCTCAGTCTTTTCCGATTTTTCCGGGAACTAGAGTGTTCCTTCCCGTTGTGGGTGGAAGGCTTGGATGATTTAGGTCCTTCATACCTCCGTTCTTACGCTTTTGCCTTTCATGGTCTCTTTGGAAGTGTCTTTTTAGGACTTGTTCCTTTTACAGGTTCTCTTCCTTTTGGTCGAGACTTTCTGGACTTTGTCCGTTTTTTCTGGCGGCTTTGGCCGCTTAATTAGGAAGTGAAGACCGTGAGGCTCTGTCTTCCTTCGGGAGTTAGTAGTCTCCATATCAGGGGCGATAGGAGGTGTTGTCTCTTTTTCCAAGCTTTTTGCTTAGGGGATGTTTTTCTGCCTGGGTTTGGGATGCTTTGCATTCTTCTCCCTTGGGTGTGGTTCTCTGGACGATAATCTGAAAGGATTATGGAGACAAGCCTTTCTTTCTATGCTCTTTCGGATGACTCTGTTCTCGTTCTCATTTCCCTTAGTGTTGCCCTTGGGGCCTTTGGGCTCTGGAGAAATTGCGTGACTTTGTCGTGGCCTAGTACCTTGCTGGGGGGGTGTTGACCTCCGGCTAAGGGTGTTCTCTTCCCTTTGGGCTGGGAATTACAAGTGAGTCCTGTACCTATTCTCCGGGTTTCCCGGTTCTCATCCCCTGTGAGGTCTGATGCTTCAGACAGGGTATCTTGTGTTCCCTGAGTGTGTCGTTCGTTCTAGGACGATTCTGGGTCCCGAGTTCTTGTCTTGGATCCTTCTTGGATGTCTGGAGATTTATGATCCTGTGGACTGGTTCAAGACGACCCAGTTTTTTTCAGTTCACATCCACCTTCGGGTACTGGTTATAAACTTTAAGGCCTGACTTGTCCTTCGGATGGAGTGTGCTCCTTTATGGGGAGTTTTTTCTCTGTTGGGTCAACAGTAGTGTCTGGATGATTTTTCATTCGGTCCGTGTTTTGATCATACTATGGCTTCATGTCTTGTGGACATGTACGCTGTTCTTATCTGTGCCCTTCCCTTTTGAGGGGATAGTTTGTCTTCCTTATGAGCTGGGGTTTCCTCTCTCTGGAGGGTCTTTGTGCTGCCCTGTGTGTAGGAGGTTGGATCAGGTGGCTTATTTCTGTAAGGGGCAGCATCTGCTGCTCTGTGGGCTCTGTTCCACCTGTTGGAATTTGATCTCTCTACGTAGAGATTGTCTAAGAGAGCTGTGACAGGTCTTCCTATGGATTTATTGCTCTTCTCTCGGTTCCAGGTCCCAGGGGGTTCTCCTTGGGAGTGCCTTATTTTGGAGGAGCGGATTCGGTTGGCACCCGAGCTCTGTTGGGGTGGATGAGTCCCCCCTTTTTCTTTCCATTCCCTGGGGACTTGTGGCTGGGGTCTTTCTGCCCCCCCTGTCTATCAGACATGTCTGTCACTTGGGTTGGTCCGGTGTTGAAGCAGGATCTGAGATCTGTTAAGCCTCTTGAGGTTTCTCCTTTCTCCATGTTCAAAATTTGTGGGAAGGACTGGCGGCTCTTAGATAGGCTGTGACGTGATTCGCTGGTTAGTGGATACTTAGCAATCTGAAGGATCCTATCTTCAGCTGCTTTCTGCTTGCTCTGCAAGTATTTAAGTTTTAGAGTAATTTTTAGATGACTGCAGCGTGCAGTGTTTTTGCTTCAGGTGTTGTTCATCAGACCTATCTGAGCTTGCTGCACGAGGTTTTGTTTCTGAATATTTCGGTATTCTGAGCTACCTTTTTGCGACTTGGGGGACCTTCATCTTCAGTTGCTTTTTAGAGTGCGGTTGCACTGTGTTAGGGGAAGATCCTCTCCATTTCAGATTCCCTGCCTTATCCCGTGGCTTCTGTTTCTGGGGTCTGGGCGATGCCTCTCCTTGTTTCTATGAGACTGGTTGGGGGAAACCCGGTTTCTCGGGTGATTGCTCTATGTTTGTGCCCTTTTTAGGGTTTTTTTCTGGAGTTCCTTATGCTAGCTGGAAGCTAGCTCAGCATACTAATGCACTGTGGCTACTCTGCACTGTTGCAAACTGAGGGTTGCAAGTTCGATTCCCGGCGAGGTCTACTCAGCCTTTCCTCCTTTCGAGGTTGATAAAAGAGGGATTAGCTGCGCTTTACAAGTACAATCATGTTTTCTCCATGCCTTTTCTGCTTTGTGGAAGAATACGGTAGTTTGTTCCCTTTCTTTATTAAGGGGTGTATTGTTTGGAGACCGACTGCTGGGCGACGGTGTCTCTTGGAGGCTGTTGACTCAGTCAAGTCTAGTTCCTGCGGTCTCTAGCAAGGCTGTGGACTATCTGCAGGTCAGTGTCCTTGGGCCTTTTCCTTTTTTTCAAAGTTGTTCTTGGCTTCGGACAAAGCGGGATTTTGTTGGGTAGGGGTTTTCAGGCCTGATGCCCTCAGAATGGGCCGCCTCTTGTACCCTCACATCTTTGCATTCAGTGTCCTCTATAGCTTGGGTATTGTTTTCCCAAAAGTAATGAATGCAGCTGTGGACTCTTTCCATTTATGAAGAAAAACTTAAATTATGCTTACCTGATAATTTTCTTTTCTTCAGATGGAAAGAGTCCACAGCTCCCCGCCTGTATTTTTTCTGTGGAGCGTGTTATTTTTGTTCTTCTGGCACCTTTTCATCCTGATATTTCTTCTACTGTTCCTTGTTCCTCGGCAGAATGACTGGGGGATGAGGGAAGTAGGAGGAGTAGTTAAGCCTTTGGCTGGGGTGTCTTTGCCTCTTCCTGGTGGCCAGGTTCTGAATTCCCAAAAGTAATGAATGCAGCTGTGGACTCTTTCCATCCGAAGAAAAGAAAATGATCAGGTAAGCATAATTTAAGTTTTTTTGCTGCAACATGTGTGAGATGTGGCTCTGGCAATGTGTGAACAGTCAGCCTGTTTTGTTTGGTGCGCTTTTTCTCGGCTGCAGGGGCGGTCCTGCATGGCACTCCATGTGACCGGGTTTGGCCTCATTCTCTTCCTTTTCCTGACCGTAGGTTGCAGGAGACGAAAGCAGTTTTCTCTGTGGGCCTATGTCATAGGTGGTGGTGAGTGCCCCAGCCTTTGGGGTATAAAGGTGCCATTTATTTTTTCTATAGTCCATATTAAAGGCGCAAGCTATGGAGGACTCTGGAGGACTATGGAGGGTACTCCCTCTCTGGCCAAATCTAATGCCTGTGTTTATTGTGAGGAGGCTACGGTATATCCGCCTGCTCAACTATGTTCCACATGCCTTGATAAAAAAAGTGATATCTAAAAAGAACAAGATGTTTAGTACAACTATGACGCCCACCTCTGAGGGGTCTCCATTCCGCTAGGTGTGTTCCCTACAATCATCTATGATTACACATGCAGCTCTCTAGTGCACTACTAATTCTCCTGCGGGAGGGGCCCTGTTGCCGCCAGATTTTGCTGATTAGTTGCAAACTTCGGTGTCTGCGGCCTTCAGTGCTTTACCTCGCACTTCTAAGCGCAAGCGAAAGATTAAACATTGCTATACTTCCCAGGGGTCATCTACTCTGTTGGATGTATCTGAGACTAGATTATCCGCTGATGCAGAGTATACCGATACTTCGGAGGACACTTTCTCTGGGTCGGAATCTGCAGCCTCTAAACCTCCGGCTGCAGGGGAACCAGACTTTAGGTTTAGGATGGAGCACTTACGCTTTTTATTAAAGGACGTGTTAGCTACTCTAGAGGTTCCGGAACCGAAGTTACCGGAGGAACCTTTTATTCCTAAGCTTGATAAAGTCTATGAGGACAGGGTGGTGCCCCAGACTTTCCCAGTTCCCGTAAAGATGGCGAATATTATAAAGAATGAATGGGAGAGACTTGGTTCATCTTTCTCCCCTTCTTCTTCATTTAAGAAATTGTTCCCGGTTCCTGATTTTCAGCTAGAATTATGGGGATCTGTCCCTAAGGTGGATGGAGCTATCTCCACGCTCGCTAAGCGCACCACTATCCCACTCGAGGATAGTTTGTTGTTTAAGGAACACATGGATAAGAAATTAAAGACCCTGTTAAGAAAGATGTTTCAGCACACAGCGTTCGTATTTCAGCCTGCAGCGGTGGTCGCTGCGGTGGCGGGAGCCGCTACCTATTGGTGTGACTCTCTGTCAATGATGATCGAGGTGGAGACTCCCCTCGATGAGATACAGGAAAGAATTAAGGCCCTGAGGGTAGCTAATTAGTTTATCTGTGATGCAAATATGCAGATTATTTGCTTGAATGACAAGACATCAGGCTTTTCTGTTCTGGCACGGAGGGCCCTGTGGTTGAAGTCGTGGTCTGCTGACATGACGTCCAAATCTAGATAACTTTCCCTTCCATTTAAGGGAAAGGTTCCTTTGGTCCAGGCCTAGACTATCATATCCACGGTCACAGGGGGCAAGGGTGGCTTTCTACCGCAGGATAAGAAGAATAAACCTAAGGGGTCTATTTTCATCCCTTTCATTTGGACAAAGCCCAACGACAGCAGTCTGCCGCGAAGACCAAGCATTCTAAGGGATCTTGGAAACTATCTCAGTCTTGGAATAAGGCCAAGCAGAGCAAGAAGCCCGTCGAGACAAAATTGACATGAAGGGGTGGCCCACGATCAGTCTCTGGATCTCATAGGGGGCAGACTATCTCTTGGACGAGAGACGTGCAGGATCCTTGGGTTCTGGAGGTTATTGCCCAGGGTTACAGGATTGGTTTCAAAACTCACCCACCCAGGGGCAGATTCCTCTTGTCAAATCTATCATCAAGACCAGAGAGATGCCTTACTAGAGTGTGTGAGGGATCTCTCCTCTCTAGGAGTAATTGTACCGGTACCTCTAGCAGAAATAGGTCTAGGGTACTATTCAAACCTTTTCGTGGTCCCAAAGAAGGAGTGCACAATTCTAGACCTAAAGTGCTTAAACAAGTTTCTGTCGGTCCCATCGTTCAAGATGGAGACAATAAGGTCTATTCTGCCCTTAGTTCAAGAGGGTCAGTTCATGACTTCGATAGACTTGAAGGATGCTTATGCTCATGTGCCTATACACAAGAATCACTTCAAGTTCCTATGATTCGCTTTTCTGGACCAGCAGTTCCAGTTTGTAGCTCTCCCCTTCGGTCTGGCTACTGCTCCAAGAGTCTTTACGAAGGTTCTGGGAGCTTTGCTCGTGGTGGTGAGATCCAGAGGTATTGCAATAGCACCTTATCTGGACGACATGCTGGTCCAGGCTCCGTCCTGCCGGCTGGCAGAGGACTATTCAAGAGCTCTTCTACTTCTTCGATCTCATGGATGGAAGATAAACTCAGGAAAGAGTTCTCTGGTTCCTAGAGTTGAGTTCCTGGGCAAGATATCCATATCCATGAAAATATTCCTGACAGACCAGAGACGTTGCAAGATCGCCTCCAGCTGTCTTGCCCTTCAGACCTGGAGGTGATTGGGCTCATGGTATCCAGTAAAGATGTCATTCTATTCACCAGGTTCCATCTACGACCTCTTCAGTTGTGCATGCTGAGACAATGGAACAGCGATCACTCGGATCTATCCCAACAGATCTCTATGGACAACTGGTCGAGGGAATCCCTCTCTTGGTGGCTCTGTCCATATCAGCCATCCCAGGGGACATCCTTCCTGAAATCATCCTGGGAGATTGTGACTACGGACACGAGCCTCTCAGGATGGGGAGCTGTTTGGGGTGCCAGGAAGGCACAGGGCAGGTGGAATCGGGAGGAGTCGCTTCTGGAACATCCTGGAACTTCGAGCGATCTTCAATGCTCTGAGGGCTTGGCCCCTCCTGGGTTTGTCCCAGTTCATCAGATTCCAGTCGGACAACATTACCTTGGTGGCTTACAGTAACCATCAGGGGGGAACGAGAAGCTCCCTAGCCATGAGGGAAGTATCTCGGGTTCTGGAGTGGGCGGAGACCCACAACTGCTCGCTGTCATCGATCCATATCCCGGGTGTAGACAACTTGGAAGCGGATTTTCTTAGCAGACAATCGTTTCTTCCAGGGGAATGGTCTCTTCACCCCGAAGTGTTTGCAGAGATTTGCATCAGATGGGGGACTACGGAGATAGATCTCATGGCATCCAGACTCAAATTCAAACTACCCAGATATGGGTCGCGGTCCAGGTATCCCCAGGCAGAACTGATAGATGCCTTAGCAGTGCCTTGGGGATCTAACCTAGTCTACATATTTCCACTTCTACCTCGAGTAGTGGCCCGCATCAAGCAGGAGCCATCATCAACTATTCTGATTGCTCCGTTGTGGCCACAGAGGATGTGGTTTGCGGATCTGGTGGGGATGTCATTGTCTCCTCCATAGAGGTTGCCCTGTCGCAGGTATCTGCTGGTACAGGGCCCCTTTGTGCATTAAAATCTAGATTCTCTGAGGCTGACTGTGTGGAGATTGAACGCTTAGTCTTAGCCAGGAGAGGGTTTTCTGAGAGTGTGATATGATACTCTCATTCAAGCCAGAAAACCGGTCACCCGACGCATCTATCATAAGGTGTGGAGAACCTTCTTACTCTGGTGTGAGTCTCGTGAATATTCCTGGCATAAGGTCAGGGTATCCAGGATACTTTCCTTCCTCCAGGACGGCTTGGAGAAGGGACTTGCCGCCAGTTCCTTAAAGGGACAGATTTCGGCTCTGTGTTGTTACACAAGACGCTCGCTGAGCTTCCTGATATACAGTCTTTTGTTCAGGCTCTGTCCAGCATCAGGCCTGTATTTAGACATTCTGCTCCTCCTTGGAGTTTGAATTTGGTTCTTAGGGTTTTGCAGAGGGCTTCGTTTAAGCCTATGCATTCTCTTGACATTAAGATACTGTCTTGGAAGGTTCTTTTTCTACTGGCTATTGCTTCGTCACGCAGAGTCTCTGAGTTGGCGGCCTTGCAATGTGAGTCCCCTTACCTGGTTTTTCATGCCGATAAGGCTGTCCTTTGCACTGGGTTAGAATTTCTCCCTAAGGTTGTGTCTGATCGCAACATTAATCAGGAGATTGTAGTTCCTTCCTTGTGTCCTAACCCTTCTTCTTCAAAGGAACGGTTACATCATAACTTAGATGTGGTTCGAGCTTTGAAATTTTATCTTCAGGCTACGAAGGATTTCAAACAGACTTCAGCATTGTTTGTTGTCTATTCGGGGAAGCGCAAAGGACAGAAGGCTTCTTCCACTTCCCTATCTTTTTGGCTGAGGGGCATGATTCGCTTGGCTTATGAGACAGCGGGACATAAGCCTCCTCAGAGGATTACGGCTCACTCAACTAGAGCTGTGGCTTCTTCTTGGGCCTTCAAGAATGAGGCCTCTATGGAGCAGATTTGTAAGGCGGCTACCTGGTCCTCCTTACATACTTTTTCAAAGTTTTACAAATTTGACGTTTTTGCTTCGGCTGAAGTAGCTTTTGGGAGAAAGGTTTTGCAGGCTGTGGTGCCCTCAGACTAGGGTCCGCTTCATTTTTACCCTCCCGTTTTCATTCAGTGTCCTCTAGAGCTTGAGTATTGGTTTCCCACAAGTAATGAATAAAGCCGTGGACTCTCCTCGTATTAAGATGGAAAACAAATTATGCTTACCTTATCTGTACGAGGAGAGTCCACGGCTCCAGCCCAGTTCTAACCTAAATTTCTTTTGTTTTTCTTCTGGCACCTTTATACCCTGATATTTCACCTACTGTTCCTTGTTCCCTCGTCAGAATGACTGTGGGATGAGGGGAGTTGGGGAGCTATTTAAGCCTTTGGCTGGGGTATCATTTACTGTATTGTTTGTTACCAACATAATTTGATATGGTCCTTTCCACCTAGGCTCCAAATAAAAGTATTTATTTTGTAATGATTTTACTTGTATACAACTTCCAGGGAGTGCACAGTTAAATATTTTCTCTGTTGGCTGTACATCTCTCTCTCTCTCTCTCTCTTTTTTTCTCTCTCTCTCTTTTTCTCTCTCTCCCCCCAAAATAAAAAAAATGCCCTACCCTATTCTAAAATAAAAATTGAAAAGCTCTTTTACCTTACCAGTCCTTAAAAGGGCCTTTTGCGGGGCATGCCCCAAAGAATTCTGCTCTTTTGCCTGTAAAAAAACCATACAATACCCCCCCCCCCAACATTACAACCCACCACCCACATACCCCTAATCTAACCCAAACCCCCCTTAAATAAACCTAACACTAAGCCCCTGAAGATCTTCCTACCTTGTCTTCACCACGCCGGGTATCACCGATCCGTCCAGAAGAGGGTCCGAAGTCTTCCTCCTATCCGGGGCTGAAGAGGTCCATCATCCGGCTGAAGTCTTCTATCAAGCGGGGGCTGAACAGGTCCATCATTCGGCTGAAGTCTTCTATCAAGCGGCATATTCAATCTTCTTTCTTCCGGATCCATCTTCATCCCGCCGACGCGGAACATCCATCCTGGCCGACGACTTCCCGACGAATGACGGTTCCTTTAAGGGAAGTCATCCAAGATGGCGTCCCTCAAATTCCGATTGGCTGATAGGATTCTATCAGCCAATCGGAATTAAGGTAGGAAAATTCTGATTGGCTGATGGAATCAGCCAATCAGATTCAAGTTCAATCCGATTGGCTGATCCAATCAGCCAATCAGATTGAGCTCGCATTCTATTGGCTGTTCCGCCCACCACACCTCACCAATGTTTTTGAAGCTGGCCGCGTCCGTAAGCACCGCTGGTATTGAGAGTTGCAGTGGCGGAAAATATGCCTGTACGCTCCCTTTTTGGAGCCTAACGCAGCCCTTCTGTGAACTCTAAATACCAGCGGTATTTAAAAGGTGCGGGGGGGAAAAGCACGCGTAGCTAACGCACCCCTTTGGCCGCAGAACTCTAAATCTAGCCGAGTGAGATTAAATATTTTGTTTTATTAAAAAAAAAATTTAATTTATCAACACTGTGGAATATATTAATTCAAATATTATAAATGTAAAATATATTATTTATATATTACCTATGAGATTATAGATTATTTAGTAATATGCTGCAGTTAGGAATGAAAACTAAACCAATCCCAGACCTAAAGCAAGCATGAAAAGGTGCAGGAGTCCTTTGTTGCCATGGCTGGACGAGGTATGGAAAACCAAAAACCTTTTAGGAGGTCATTAACTCCTTGTGCCTTGCTACCCAATGCTATCACATGACTATCGGTGTATGGATGTCCATGGGGCTGTGAGGTCTGCTACCCCCCAACAGAACAAATGTCCTGGTTTCAAGGTACTCTAAACACACCCAGTAGTCAGTAGATTCACTCACTGACACCGAGTGCTGCTGCCTGCGACACCACCCGGCAGTCACAGTGTCTCACTATCTCTCTCTGGTGCTAGCTGCTGCCGGCCGCCGTGCTGAATGTTTTCCCACTCAAGGCGGCGCACCCACCACACCTCACCAAGAGGAGATCCGGCGCATGACATGGGCACATGTTGTTCCGCCAGATATGGCCGTGGAGTTTAACACTAGGAGAACACCGGCCGACCTGCTAACAAAAAAATTATGTAAGAACTTACCTGATAAATTCATTTCTTTCATATTGGCAAGAGTCCATGAGCTAGTGACGTATGGGATATACATTCCTACCAGGAGGGGCAAAGTTTCCCAAACCTCAAAATGCCTATAAATACACCCCCCACCACACCCACAATTCAGTTTAACGAATAGCCAAGAAGTGAGGTGATAAGAAAGGAGCGAAAGCATCAACAAGGAATTGGAATAATTGTGCTTTATACAAAAAAATCATAACCACCACAAAAAAGGGTGGGCCTCATGGACTTTAAGCTCCTCTGTATCAACTGACTTAACAAGGGACACTGTCCCTGTGTATACTTTGTTTCGTGTATACCGTATGTTGCGGTGAAATACCCTGTTCATTAAATTTGAATTTGAATCCACTACTAACGGCTGGTGTCAGGTGCTCCTATTTCTTGTGTTTTTGCTGTTTTACATGTTTGGGCCGAAGTGAGCACTGAACATACGGCTGTGAGCTGTGGATCTGGCGGATTTGGAAAGCAGCCAGCAGTTTTGCAGGACCAGGGATCGACAAATAGCCTCCTCTCTACAGTGTGGAATCCATTGTTGCGGTCCGGTGAGATACGTGGAATACCGCTGGAGCAACTACAATTTATAAGGTATTTGCCTACTGTCCTATGAGGGGAGTCCTGTTACTTTGCCATATTGATGTTTGTACTAATGTTCCATATATTGGAAATACCATTTGGCTTGTGACTTTAAGATTCGTTTTTCCTGCATCCTTCGATAGTCTCCAGGGGTAGAGGAATCCTGTGGGGCTATGTGCTTTGGAGCTGCGCTATAACATATAATTCCTGGGGATTTACTGCAAAGTATGTCGGTGATGGTATACATATCAACCACCCTGATAGATAAATAACGTATCTGTCTATAATACTTAATATTAGTGCACCAGTAATCCCCTATTTTGTACCAAACACCTTTTTTGCTCTTTTCCTCTATATTTGTGGAACATATACACTGAAGTGTGGGGTCTGGCCTGACTCCAGGTGTTTGTACATTACCAACCAGATCCACAGCCACTATGGACAATGAGGGTGTAACCAATACAGAGGGAGCCCCCACCTTATTTGCACTAAGGTCTGTGGAAGAGAGAGATCTCAATACTAAAGATTGTTATAAGATTTTTTCAACCAACAAAAGAAACTACAATCTCATAACACTTTTTGAGGAATTGGAATTTCTACTATTAAAAGGAGGACAAACTATTTTGGGATATTAACACCCTAAACAAATACCAGGAGCTGGGAATCATACCCAGGGGGTTAAGATTGAACAAATATCCAACCTTCCTAACGGATGATAAAACTTTTATTGAATTGTGGAACAGCAAACTATCGGAATGTTCTCTTCAACTGATGAAATTAATTTGTGATTATAAGCAAAAGGAGCTAGAGGACACAGCCCTAAAAATCAGGGAGATACAGAAGGAGCTCAACACCCGATGTGAGGACACAAACTTCCTCAAGTTTAATGACACGCTACAACGGGTAGTGGCAGAGGCGAAAACTTTACTCCTCCAAATTAAACACAATAAATACCTACGAGATCAACAGGACTACGATCTCAATAGGGTGTATATATGGAATAAAAGGGATAGATCACTACTCAGAAGGGAACAAAACAAGAGTACCTTCCATCCCAACCAACAGCGAGGTGGCCACAGGCGCAGAAGGAACAGAGGAAAGAGGGTAAACTTTTATGAGAGTGAGGGTGAATCTGAGGGCTCAGGGTCAGGAGGAGAGGATTATCCCCCTGTCCAGAGTGTGAGACCTAAGGAAACCCCTCCCATCCTCAAAGCACCCACCAAACAATTTTTCTCCCAGTCGAACTATAGAGAGGAATCGATTACAGACACTGAAACAAGGGGTGATAACCGCACCCGGGATCAAGCACAGCTTGAACAGGTTTTTTCCATCCCCCAAAAAGCACCAGAAGGGGGGGGGAGGAGGAAACCCAAACACGAACCAAGGTGCAGACCACCAGTACAAAGAACAACGGAGGTACCCCCAGAGAAGGGGAAGAGGGAATTACAGGTTTTGAATATTATCAACCTGTCCAAATACAATCCTGATCCACATGAACTTGAGGTTCTCAGCTTAGGATTGACTTTTGTGCCAACAGCAGATTTTGACTTGTTCAGGACATTGCTTAATGTAAATAAGCTTATACGTGACCTTTCTTTAAAAAAATTTTTTAAGATGTATCCCGTAAGGGAGGAAAATGAGAGTCACGTTGCCATTCAGAAGGGGTTGAGACCTACGCATGCAACAGCCCTGAGAGACAATTCCCTCAATTTCCAAGCGTTCTGTGACATAGGGACTTTGGAATCTCTCTCAGAGGGTGGAGAATTCAACTCAACCACCTGCATTGGACTACCTACATTTAAGGAAAGGTCTAACTTTTACCCTATCCAATGCAGGGGTAGCCTCTTGGAGAAATTCCAGAGCAGAATTGAAGAAGACCTCACTTGTTTGTATTACAAGTCAGTGAGGGGGGAACAGAGTAACATCATGAGGAAACAGAGAAAATCATTGGAGAAGCTTAGCAAAAATGAGGCGATTGTAATTAGGGCTGCTGATAAGGGTGGCACCATAGTCTTGCAAAATAGGAGGGACTTCATTTCGGAGGCCCTAAGACAACTTACTAACACAGAGGACTATACGGTATTGCCAGGGGACCCTACTTGGGCCTACCGGTCACGATTGGCCTCCCTGGTGGACGATGGGGTAGAGGGTGGGTTTATTGATCCAGATACTAAGGAATATCTCCTTGTATCGAACCCCACTATCGCTACTTTCAACCATTTACCCAAGGTTCATAAATCCTTGGTGAATGTACAGGGGAGGCCAATCGTGAGTGGTATTGGTTCATTACTTGAACACCTCTCGGAATGGCTCGATGATATCTTGCAGCCACTAGTGAGCACTCTGTGGAGTCACCTGGCGGATACAAAACATGTTTTGAACCTCTTGAGTCAAATAACATGGGGGACAAATTACAGATGGCTCACTGTGGATGTTAAGTCCCTTTACACGTCCATCCCTCATGACAAAGGGTTGGAGGCTGTACGGTTCTTCCTAAATAGATACTATGGGGGGGGGATCTCCTGTTCGTGGATTTTGTAGTGGAGGTAACTCGGTTCCTCCTCACTCATAACTATTTTGAGTTCATGGGACAGTTCTATCTCCAGAGGCGTGGGACAGCTATGGGAGCAAAATTTGCCCCATCCTATGCTAATATCTTCATGGGATGGTGGGAGCTGTCCCACGTCTTTGGAGATCAGAACATGTTCAGATCAGACATCATTTGGTATGGCCGATTTATTGATGATCTGTTGTTTGTATGGGGAGGAACCGAGCACCGGCTTACTGAGTTTGTGGCCAGCTTGGAGATCAATGATTGTGGACTGAGCTTCACCTCTGAGATACAGGAAAGACGTGTTGACTTCCTAGATATCACACTGGAAGGTGTGCAGGGCCAGGGGATCACAACGGAGGTTTTCCGCAAACCCATAGCGGGGAATTCACTATTACACGCCTCTAGCTGTCACCCCAGAAGAGTATTCAGGGGTGTGGCTAAGAGCCAGTTCATCCGCCTCAAGAGGAACTGCACGTTTCGCACTGCTTATGAGAGACAGGTGGATGACCTGGCTCTGAGACTAAAGGAAAGAGGCTATGATTCTACTGTGATCATGAAGGCTAGGAAAGATGTAGAAAGGATCCCCAGGGAGAAACTTCTCACCATGGGGAAGAGAAATAAGAATAGAGAGGGTGGTTCAGACACTAACAGTTTTGGTGATAGGGTGTCCTTCATCACTGAGTATTCTAGACAATATGATGAGATCTGCCGAATAGTGGATAAACATTTTAACCTCCTGTTGGCGGACGATGGGTTGATAGACACAGTGGAAAGAGGAATAAGATTTGCCTACAGGAAAAACAAGACGATAGGGAATATGGTTGCTCCTACGAAAATTTGGAGTGATGTTCCCAATCGGACCTCCTCATGGCTGACATCAATGGGGGCCTTTAAGTGCCACCACCACACTTGTGTGGCTTGTGAAAAACTAATTGTGGGGGACACTTTTGTCTCCACAATGAGTGGAGAGAGATTTAACATTAAGTATTGTCTAAATTGTAGACAAACTTATATTGTGTATCTCATCACCTGCAGCCTGTGTTCACTGCAATATGTGGGACTTTCGACGCGGGAGGCAAGAACACGCATAAAGGAACACATGTCAGACATTAGAACTGGTTCCAAAACGACCCCCCTAGTGAAACATTTTGTGGAGATTCATAACAAGTCACTAAGGTCTTTTGTTTGGACTATTATTGACAAGGTTCCCTTGAGAAGAGGACAGGGAAATAGAGTCAACAAACTTGGAGAGAAGGAGGCCTTCTGGATCTTTAAGCTAAAGACTAGGATTCCAGGGGGCCTGAACTAGGAGTTTGATTTAATCAATTTTTGGTCCCATTAGGTTTGTTACCTTCTTTATTCGGTAGTGCTATTCATGCAATTATAATTTTAAATAATTAAAATAATCTCACAATGTAGAATGTACAATTCCTCTAAAATGCATCTATCTTTGCAACTGTATTTAGATGATCATTGGCTGTTCTTGGAATCTGTGGTGATCTTAGGCAGATTTGAGTGCCGGGATATTGTACAGCACCCATCACACTTTATAGCATGGGCTCTAGTGTGTGTGTGTAATATACCTTTGTGCTCTGCATGCACTCCTCACCCCATCACTCTGGGTGGTGATGAGGTGACCACACACACAACAAAAGAACTATTTATATATTGATTCATATCTGTATATGGCCTTATTATGTTCATTATTTGATCAGTCTTTATATTTCACATTTATTTCACATTTATTAACTTTTTCTGTATGTACTTGGATGGGAGATTGGTAGTTAAACATATTCTTTCCATTAGTAGGAGCTTTTGAGAGGGACGAAGGTCATTGCCTAGGATCGGTTTTTGGCTGCACCTTTGTGCTTACATTGACCTTTTTATGTGTCCCTTTGAGATCTCCATTTGTTCCGTTACCTTACCCTTTGTTTATAGGATTTGCCCCCTATCCGGTCCCTTGGAGTGGGACTATGTGGTGTATATATATGCGCTTCAGCGCTCAGCCCGTTGCTGTTGTTGATCAACAACATTGACGTATGTTCGGGAGGCGTGCCCCGGATTAGTTATTGGCCGGGGTCTTGTGTTATCCTATCAGGGAGGTGTACTGGACTTGTTCCCTCCCACTTTGAGCTCTCAACTCGGACTCTGATAATCTGCTGAACGGAGAATCTCCGTGACAGGTTGACATGGTTTGTGCACTGTTCGCTATGGGATCGCTTCCTGTCAGGGTCATTTGGTTTAAACCCTCCGCGGTTTTGGAGTACTCAGTGATTAAGGGAATAGGGTTCAATCATTATGTTTATATTGAATATCGTGAATATCATGAGAAGTTTCATTATTCTGTGTTCTCTAGTGCAAGTATCAAGGGGGTGGGAAATAGGGGTGTGTGTGTGTACATATATTGTTGAACTTTAGTTACGGATTGGTCCATATGTGTGTAGGGTGTGTTTCACACCAACCAATCAGGCTGGGTGCTAGGTGTTTTAAACCTTCACTGTGAATGTGTGTTTTATGAGGCTATGAGTAAGGCTCACGCCGAAACGCGTTAGCCCTTTTTTCTGGTAACCAGCTTTGTTTACACTCAATACTTTAAGCTCCTCTGTATCAACTGACTTTTAACAAGGGACACTGTCCCTGTGTATACTTTGTTTCGTGTATACCGTATGTTGCGGTGAAATACCCTGTTCATTAAATTTGAATTTGAATCCACTACTAACGGCTGGTGTCAGGTGCTCCTATTTCTTGTGTTTTTGCTGTTTTACATGTTTGGGCCGAAGTGAGCACTGAACATACGGCTGTGAGCTGTGGATCTGGCGGATTTGGAAAGCAGCCAGCAGTTTTGCAGGACCAGGGATCGACAAATAGCCTCCTCTCTACAGTGTGGAATCCATTGTTGCGGTCCGGTGAGATACGTGGAATACCGCTGGAGCAACTACAATTTATAAGGTATTTGCCTACTGTCCTATGAGGGGAGTCCTGTTACTTTGCCATATTGATGTTTGTACTAATGTTCCATATATTGGAAATACCATTTGGCTTGTGACTTTAAGATTCGTTTTTCCTGCATCCTTCGATAGTCTCCAGGGGTAGAGGAATCCTGTGGGGCTATGTGCTTTGGAGCTGCGCTATAACATATAATTCCTGGGGATTTACTGCAAAGTATGTCGGTGATGGTATACATATCAACCACCCTGATAGATAAATAACGTATCTGTCTATAATACTTAATATTAGTGCACCAGTAATCCCCTATTTTGTACCAAACACCTTTTTTGCTCTTTTCCTCTATATTTGTGGAACCTCATGGACTCTTGCCAATATGAAAGAAATTAATTTATCAGGTAAGTTCTTACATAAATTATGTTTTCTTTCATGTAATTGGCAAGAGTCCATGAGCTAGTGACGTATGGGATAGCAAATACCCAAGATGTGGAACTCCACGCAAGAGTCACTAGAGAGGGAGGGATAAAAAATAAAGACAGCCAATTCCGCTGAAAAAAGAATCCACAACCCAAATCAAAAAGTTTTAATCTTATAATGAAAAAAAAAATGAAATTATAAGCAGAAGAATCAAACTGAAACAGCTGCCTGAAGAACTTTTCTACCAAAAACTGCTTCTGAAGAAGAAAATACATCAAAATGGTAGAATTTGGTAAAAGTATGCAAAGAAGACCAAGTTGCTGCTTTGCAAATCTGATCAACAGAAGCTTCATTCTTAAAAGCCCAGGAAGTAGAAACTGACCAGACTCCACATAAGCATGATGAATCAAAAGTTTTAACCAAGAAGCCAAAGAAATAGCAGAAGCTTTCTGACCTTTCTTAGGACCAGAAAATATAACAAATAGACTAGAAGTCTTTCTGAAATCTTTAGTAGCTTCAACATAATATTTCAAAGCTCTTACCACATCCAAAGAATGCAAAGATCTTTCCAAAGAATTCTTAGGATTAGGACACAACGAAGGGACAACAATTTCTCTACTAATATTGTTGGAATTCACAACCTTAGGTAAAAATTTAAATGAAGTCCGCAAAACTGCCTTATCCTGATGAAAAATCAGAAAAGGAGACTCACAAGAAAGATCAGATAATTCAGAAACTCTTCTAGCAGAAAAGATAGCCAAAAGAAACAATACTTTCCAAGAAAGTAATTTAATGTCCAGAAAATGCATAGGCTCAAACGGAGGAGCCTGTAAAGCTCTCAAAACCAAATTAAGACTCCAAGGAGGAGAGATTGACTTAATGACAGGCTTGATACGAACCAAAGCCTGAACAAAACAATGAATGTCAGGAAGATTAGCAATTTTCCTGTGAAACAGAACAGAAAGAGCAGAGATTTGTCCTTTCAAGGAACTTGCGGACAAACCCTTGTCGAAACCATCCTGAAGAAACTGTAAAATTCTAGGAATTCTAAAAGAATGCCAAGAGAACTTATGAGAGGAACACCATGAAATGTAAGTCTTCCAAACTTGGTAATAAATCTTTCTAGACACAGATTTACGAGCCTGCAACATAGTATTGATCACTGAGTCAGAGAAACCTCTATGACTAAGCACTAAGCGTTCAATCTCCATACCTTCAAATTTAATGATTTGAGATCCAGATGGAAAAACGGACCTTGAGATAGAAGGTCTGACCTTAACGGAAGTGGCCAAGGTTGGCAACTGGACATCCGAACAAGATCCGCATACCAAAACCCGTGTGGCCATTTTGGAGCCACCAGCAGTACAAACGAAGGTTCCATCATGATTTTGGAAATCACTCTTGGAAGAAGAACTAGAGGCGGAAAGATATAAGCAGGTTGATAATTCCAAGTAAGTGACAACGCATCCACTGCTTCCGCCTGAGGATCCCTGGATCAGGACAGATACCTGGGAAGTTTCCTGTTTAGATGAGAAGCCATCAGATCTATTTCTGGAAGCCCCCATATCTGAACAATCTGAAGAAACACATCTGGGTGAAGAGACCATTCTCCCGGATGTAAAGTCTGGCGACTGAGATAATCCACTTCCCAATTATCTGGGATATGAACCGCAGAGATTAGACAGGAGCTGGATTCCGCCCATGCAAGTATCCGAGATACTTCTTTCATAGCTTGAGGACTGTGAGTCCCACCTTGATGATTGACATACGCCACGGTTGTGACATTGTCTGTCTGAAAACAAATAAACGATTCTCTCTTCAGAAGAGGCCAGAACTGAAGAGCTCTGAAAATCGCACGGAGTTCCAAAATATTGATTGGTAATCTCGCCTCTTGAGATTTCCAAACCCCCTGCGCTGTCAGAGATCCCCAGACAGCTCCCCAACCTGAAAGACTCGCATCTGTTGAAATCACAGTCCAGGTTGGACGAAGAAAAGAGGCCCCTTGAACTAAACGGTGGTGATTTAACCACCAAGTCAGAGAAAGTCGAGTATTGGGATTTAAGGATATCAATTGTGATATCTTTGTATAATCCCTGCACCAAAGGTTCAGCATACAAAGCTGAAGAGGTCTCATGTGAAAACGAGCAAAGGGGATCGCGTTCGATGCTGCAGTCATGAGACCTAAAACTTCCATGCACATAGCTACTGAAGGGAATGACTGAGACTGAAGGTTCCGACAAGCTGAAACCAATTTCAGACGTCTTTTGTCTGTTAGAGACAAAGTCATGGATACTGAATCTATTTGGAATCCCAAAAAGGTTACCCTTGTCTGAGGAATCAAGGAACTTTTTGGTAAATTGATCCTCCAACCATGTTTTTGAAGAAACAACACGAGTTGATTCGTGTGCGATTCTACAGAATGTAAAGACTCAGCAAGTACCAAGATATCGTCCAAATAAGGAAACACCGCAATACCCCGCTCTCTGATTACAGAGAGAAGGGCACCGAGAACCTTTGAGAAGATCCTTGGAGCTGTTGCTAGGCCAAGAGGAAGAGCAACAAATTGGTAATGCTTGTCTAGAAAAGAGAATCTCAGGAACTGATAGTGATCTGGATGAATTGGAATATGAAGATATGCATCCTGTAAGTCTATTGTGGACATATAATACCCTTGCTGAACAAAAGGCAGAATAGTCCTTATAGTCACCATTTTGAATGTTGGTATTCTTACATAACGATTCAAAGTTTTTAGATCCAGAACTGGTCTGAAAGAATGCTCTTTCTTTGGTACAATGAACAGATTTGAATAAAACCCCAGACCCCGTTCCAGATATGGAACTGGCACAATTACCCCAGATGACTCCAGGTCTGAAACACATTTCAGGAAAGCCTGAGCCTTTACTGGGTTTACTGGAATGCGTGAGAGAAAGAACCTTCTCACAGGCGGTCTTACCTTGAAACCTATTCTGTACCCTTGAGAAACAATGTTCTGAATCCAATGATTTTGAATTGAACTGATCAAAACATCTTTGAAAAATCGTAATCTGCCCCCTACCAGCTGTGCTGGAATGAGGGCCGCACCTTCATGCGGACTTGGGAGCTGGTTTTGATTTTCTAAAAGGCTTGGATTTATTCCAGACTGGAGAAGGCTTCCAATTGGAAACCGTTCCTTTAGGGGAAGGGTCAGGCTTCTGTTCCTTATTCTGGCGAAAGGAACGAAAACGATTAGCAGCCCTATATTTACCCTTAGATTTTTTATCCTGAGGCAAAAAAGCTCCCTTCCCCCCAGTGACAGTTGAAATTATAGAATCCAACTGAGAACCAAATAATTTATTACCTTGGAAAGAAAGAGATAGCAATGTTGACTTAGAAGTCATATCTGCATTCCAAGATTTAAGCCATAAAGCTCTTCTAGCTAAAATAGCTAAAGACATATACCTGACATCAATTCTAATTATATCAAAAATGGCATCACAAATGAAATTATTAGCATGTTGAAGAAGTTTAACAATGCTATACACATTATGATCTGGCACTTGTTGCGCTAAAGCCTCCAACCAAAAAGTAGAAGCTGCAGCAACATCAGCCAAAGAAATAGCAGGCCTAAGAAGATTACCTGAACATAAATAAGCCTTCCTTAGAAAAGATTCAAGCTTCCTATCTAAAGGATCTTTAAAAGAAGTACTATCTGCCGTAGGAATAGTAGTACGTTTAGCAAGAGTAGAGATAGCCCCATCAACTTTGGGGATTTTTTCCCAAAACTCCAATCTGTACCCAAACTATTCCATTCCCTAGAAATTACATCTAAAATAGCATCAGGAACCGAAAAAACCTCTGGAATAACTACATGAGGTTTAAAAACCGAATTTAAACGTTTACTGGTTTTAATATCAAGAGGACTAGACTCCTCCATATCTAATGCAATCAACACCTCTTTAAGTAAAGAACGAATAAACTCCATCTTAAATAAATATGAAGATTTGTCAGTGTCAATATATGAGGCAGAATCTTCTGAACCAGATAGATCCTCATCAGAGATAGATAAATCAGGATGTTGGCGGTCATTTAAAAATTCATCTGATTTATGAGAAGTTTTAAAAGACCTTTTACGTTTATTAGAAGGTGGTATAACAGACAGGGCCTTCTGAATAGAATTAGAAACAAATGCTCTTACATTAACAGGAATATCCTGAACATTAGATGTTGAAGGAACAACAACAGGTAATGGATTATTACTAATGGAAATATTGTCTGCTTTTGAAAGTTTATCATGACAACTAACACAAACTACAGCCGGAGGAATAGTTACCACAAGTTTACAACAAATGCACTTAGCTTTGGTAGAACCGACATCAGGCAGCAGCATTCCGGAAGTAGATTCTGATACAGGGTCAGATTGTGACATCTTGCAATATGTAATAGAAAAAACAACATATAAAGCAAAATTATCAAATTCCTTAAATGACAGTTTCAGGAATGGGAAAAAATGCAAACAGAATAAGCCTCTGGTAACCAGAAGCAAAAAGAAAGAAAGACTTAAATAATGTCAAAAAAACTGGCTCCAAGTATGACGCCCACAATTGACAAATTTTTTGGTGCCAAAAATGTCTGCAACAAACACGAGCGTCATAGATGACGCAACTACGTGAAAACTCTCGGCGTCAACTACGACGCCGGAAATTACGTCAGTGACGTTAAACAAACGTAATTCTCGCGCCAAAAAAGTCTCGCTCCAAAAATGACGCAATAAATTCTAGCATTTTTTGCACCCGCGAGCCTAACAGCCCGCAATTTAGAAAAAAAGTCAAATGAGAAATTTTCAGGTATGAAAAAAATGTATTTATATGCATTTCCCAAAAATGAAACTGACAGTCTGTAAGAAGGAAATATACTGATTAACCTGAATCATGGCAAATATAAATATAAAACATATATTTAGAACTTTACATTTAAAGTGCCAAACCATAGCTGAGAGTGTCATAAATAAAATAAGACTTACTTACCAAAAGACACTCATCTACATATAGTAGATAGCCAAACCAGTACTGAAACGAGAATCAGCAGAGGTAATGGTATATAAGAGGATATCGTCGATCTGAAAAGGGAGGTAGGAGAAGAATCTTTACGACCGATAACAGAGAACCTATGAAATAGATCCCTGTTAGGATGACCATTGCATTCAATAGGTAATACTCCCTTCATATCCCTCTGTCATTCACTGCACTCTGAGAGGAAAACCGGGCTTCAGCATGCTGCGAATCGCATATCAACGTAGAAATCTAGCACAAACTTACTTCACCACCTCCATAGGAGGCAAAGTTTGTAAAACTGAATTGTGGGTGTGGTGGGGGTGTATTTATAGGCATTTTGAGGTTTGGGAAACTTTGCCCCTCCTGGTAGGAATGTATATCCCATACGTCACTAGCTCATAGACTCTTGCCAATTACATGAAAGAAAAGGAAGTCCCTCTGTCTGACATCACCTCACCTGCAGAGACTCTAGTCTGCTCTAATCTAAGATGATTGATCGGACAGGCCCGGCATCTCTCCTATTCATGACATGATCTGACAGTCTATGTCACTCAGCCAGTCAGTTACAGTGTGTGGCCGCCCCGGGAACTATATGGCTGCTGGCAAAACAGGGTTAGGCTGCATACAAATTGGCATTTGGCAATGGCATTGCACATAATATACATAATAAACAATTAACATTTTTATAAGACTCACAAAATATGTTGAACAAATTATACCATATTATATAAAATAATGCGGTCGCGGTGGGCAGGGCTAAACTACCGCATGGCCTACCGGGCATTTGCCCGGTATGCCTGACGTCCAGTCCGGGCCTGTTACTCTCCTATGGGTCATATGAATAAATACATGAAAGGTCAACAGATACAGAAACTGCCTTTGATACGTAATATAAAAGAGTACTGAATTGCAGCTTGGCATGTGTAGCAGCTATATCAGTAAATACAACTACTTTAGTTAGTTAGTGGCCATCTAAAAATTCAGATTAAGAATGAACATACAATTTTAAACAACTTTCCTAAGTATTTCTATTACAAAATTCTCTTCGTTTTATTGTTATCCTTTGTTGCAAAGCAGGAAGGTAAGTTCAGGAGTGTGCATGTGTCTGCAGCACTATATGACAGCAGTTTTGCAACAAGAGCACTAGATGGCAGCATTATTTCCTCTCATGTAGAGCTCCAGACATCCACGCTACCTATCTAGATATCTCTTCAACAAAGAATAACATGAGAATGAAGCAAATTTGATAATAGAAGTAAATTGCAAACTTTTTAAAATTATATTCTTTTCTCAAAACACACAAAATACATACGAAAAACACAGGCATACGAAAATATAGACGATTGTAAGATGCTAAATGCAGAAAGCAACTTAATGTGATTTATTGGCTGAAGGATTTACTTTTTTAAGTTCTTCCCTGCTCACTTTGCTCTACAGAGCGAAGTGTCCCTTTCCAGGAAGCTCCATTACTTTCAATAGGAGAATTCTCGCCACTCGCACGGACTGCCCCATTTTAATGATAATTCCACCAGGGCAGCCACTGCGAGGGTTGGCGGGAAAAACCACGTCTGAGCTGAAGAGGTTTAGATCATTGGGCCCTATGTTTCTAGACTATGTGTCACAAAGGCTAGATTACAAGTTGAGTGCTAATGCCCACTCTATCTTGCGTACGTATTACAAGTTTAAAGTAAACGTGACCACACGAGTGCAAACTAAATTTGCGCTTTTCGGATTAGCATGACTGAAATCCCTGTGTAAAGGATTAGGGCTAAATAAAAAGTTGCACCAAACACAGCATATATACATTAAAATAAACAGCTACACTAATATATACACTTTCTAATTAACTTTTTTAAATATGTATATGAATAATTTTAAGGGTTAAAAAGGTATATGGTATATGACAAGGTATTTGAATTGAAAGAGTTATAATGTATATGTGTATACATGCATATTTATGTTTATATGTATATACAAACATATAAACACATGTATACACATATATACAGTACATATGTATATATACTTTGGAACCCCTTCCACTCAAATACCTAAAAACATTAAAAATAATTTTTAATAAATGGTAATATTTAATGTGTTTGAGCGTGTATGTATTGTAAATATTTTACATTCCAATGGTCTACACATAGGGGAAAATGTTCTATGTATTTTTAAATAGATATAACTATTTATATCTGAATATACCTATACCTATATATATTCTTATAGCTATACAGGTAAAGATATATTTTTTACACAAAATACATCAGATATGTAAAGAATTATTTATTAAAAAATAAATAGAAAATTCTATTCCATGTGAAGAACATTGGAATATAAAATATTCATAACTACCTTTGGGTTTGCGCTGCAGGTTGACCACGTTATCAGGTTACTGCGTGATCAATAAGTGTTTTTTTTTCCAGTTTGGGTATTTAAAGCTATGGTGAGAAGTTAGCGTAATTATGATATCCGAAGTCCTGACTTTAGCATGCGTCTGCTTTCGCTTACACACAAACATTTTGCACTGTAGCAGCTAGATTCCGTGCAGTTAAAGGACCGATGAGGTGAACTCACAGTCACAGACAGAGGCCATGTGACTGCAGTGAGTGGTATTGGTCCTGAGCCAGACTGGATCTAGCAGCTACCAGGTAATAAATGTAACTTAGCAGCTGTGACACAGAAGGCAGGTGACAGACAGCTTACTGGAACACTTGATAATGAGGATCATGATGAGGAGGAGATCATGATGAGGAGGAGCTGTGGGTGCAGAAAGAGGGGTTAAGATTAAGAGGGTGAAGACAGAGGGGGCTATGTGTGAGGCACTGAGACAAAGAAGACTGATAATTTGCATAGGTGCTGGTGGAGTGACTGGCAGTGGACACCCTAAATGACATTGCAGATTCCAGCGCTGGAAAACTTCCAGTATGTGCTCTACTTGTGATTTTCTTTTCTTCCCAAACAGTGAAAAAGATAACTATAATGGAGGAGATCAAAACAATTGTCAGCCTGTGGAAGGTAATCTCACCCCTGTAAAGGAGAGAGGGAATTTTTAGGACCACAACTGCAGGTTTAGGAGTGTTGTGAATGTATCAGTGATTCTGTGTAAGTGAGGGAAGGCAGCAAGGATCAGAATCATTAGATACAGTTCACTTTAATATAAGGATAGGAGTGACAATGGCTGAGACCTCAGAGCATATAGCCCCACTCAGTATTGACAAACTGGTTCCCACATATAAACAACAAGCAATTGCAAGTTAAAGTTTTAGACATACCATATCTAATCATAGGTGGCAGCAGACATGGTGTACAACTTAAGGCAACAAATAGGGTTAATGAGATTTATGCAGCAATTAGGTGTTGAATCTGAACTCTTAAGAAAACTAAGATTCTGAGACATGTCAGGAGTAATTGCTGAATGATCGTAAGTTACTTCGGTATGAGTTTGAAGGAAGCGCTTTTGAGACTTACTAGTAAAAGTAAAGGGTGAGGTCTGTCCGGACAGAGTGAAGTTCCCCTGCAGAGTTTGGGGAAATTACAGCGTGTGCGATGGCGTGTGACGTCACAGCTTGCCGGTTCCGGTCCTGTGTTTGGTAGAGAGGTGAGCCGCGTCTGTCTCTAAAGTTGCAAGCAGGTTAGAGGGTGAGAAGCTGGATTCAACAATCAAGCAATTTGGTATGAGTAGGAGGGAAATTTAAACTGCTTGTTGGGGAGGAGTTATGTAAGTGTGAAAAGACACAGCTATACAAAGGATAAGGCAAAGAACTTAGTCAATTATTACAGGACCCCCCCCCCAAAGATCAACTCCGGGGATCGAGTCCAGGACGATCAGGATAACGTTCATGGAACCTGGCCACCAACCGGGGGGCAGAGAGATTGGAAGCCGGTTCCCAGGAGTCCTCCGAATCAGGGTAGCCCTTCCAATGGACCAGATACTGAAGCTGCCCACGAAAACGTCGGGAGTCCAAGACATCTTGTACCTCATACTCCAGGGTGGTATCCTGTAGATGAGGAAGTAAAGGAATAGAAGGATCATGGTGACGAAGTTGTCTATAAGGCTTGAGGAGAGACACATGAAAGGTAGGATGGGATTTCAGATTTGCTGGTAATGCAAGAGTAACAGCGTTCATATTCACAATTTTTATGATGGGAAATGGTCCAATGAAGTTTGAAGATAATTTCCTGGAAGGAAGGGGTAAATGTAGATTACGTGTTGATAACCAAACGTAGTCACCTACACTATATTTAGGCGAGGAAATCCTTTTTTTATCATAATGGAATTTATAGCGATCCTTGGCGATGCGAATATTTTCAGCAGTTAGTGAAAAAGATTCACTAATAGTGTTGATGAGGTCATTCACAACAGGACAACTGTTGCTGTCCATAGAATCCCATTCAAAAGAAGGATGGAAACCATAATTAATGAAGAATGGTGTGAACTTTGTAGAGGAATGGATGGAATTGTTGAAGGCGAATTCTGCGTATGGTAGTAGTTGTGTCCAGGTATCTTGTTTAGCTGAAATGAAACATCTTAAATATTGTTCTATGCACTGGTTTGTCCTTTCAGTCTGGCCATTAGTTTGGGGATGGAAAGAGGTACTGAGACGTCTAGAAATACCCAATGAGTGACAAAGTTGTTTCCAGAATTGGCTGGTGAATTGAGTTCCCCTATCTGAGGTAATACTATTAGGGAGTCCGTGATACTTGAATATATGATGTATCATTAAGGAAATGGTTTCAGAAGAAGTTGGCAGCTTATGGTAGGGCACGAAATGTGCCATTTTACTAAATAGGTCTACGACTACTAATATGGTGTTATTCCCTTCAGAAATAGGTAGGTCGACTATGTAGTCAATTGCTATGTCCTTCCAAGGACGGTCAGGAGTTGGTAATGGGATCAATTTCCCGTAAGGGGGAGTCCTCCCTTTTTTTGTAGTTTCGCAGATTAAGCAGGTTTTAACGTAATCCTCAACATCAGAGAGGCAGGTAGGCCACCAAAAGAATCTGGAGACTAATTCTTGAGTTTTCTTTATGCCCATGTGTCCAGCAGATGGAGAATCATGTAAAGTTTTTAAGACTGTTGTTCTGAGACTGTTGGGTACATAGATTTGTTGTTGATAATAATACAACCCATCCGAGTGTAAATCCAAGACCTGTAATGGTTTATTGGAGTCAGCCTGTTGTGCTGATTTGAACTGAATGTTTTGTTCTGTAGTTAAAGCTAAGAATCTGTCAAGAGGAATTAAAGGTGAAAGGTTTGGATGTGACACTTGGTCCACCAAGTGTCTTGAAAGGGCATCAGCCTTCTTGTTCTTGTTTGCAGGACGGTAGGTGATAAGATAATTAAATCTAGCCAAGAATAGGTTCCATCGGACCTGTCGTGCGCTAAGAGTCCTATTAGATTGTAGGTATTCTAGATTTTTGTGATCCGTGTAAATCAAGATTGGAAGAAGGGTCCCTTCTAGAAGGTGTCTCCATTGTTCCAATGATGTTTTGATTGCTAACAGTTCTTTATCACCTATTGGATAGTTTATTTCAGCTGAATTAAGAATACGTGAATAGAAGGCAACAGGATGCAGAGGATCTTTTGGAGTCTGCCTCTGTGAGAGAATTGCCCCCAAAGCATAATTAGATGCATCTACTTCCAAGATGTACTGCAACTCAGAATTAGGGAATTGGAGGATAGGGGCCGTAGTGAAAGCTTTTTTTAAAAAATTGAATATTCCTTCTAAATCATCGTTCCATTTGAAGTGTGTGTCAGATTTGGTCAAGTTAGTTAATGGTCTAGTCAAGTCAGCAAAATTTTTAATAAACTTTCTGTAGAAATTGGCGAAACCCATGAACCTTTGTATATCCTTTTTACTTTTTGGGGAAGGCCAATTTTGAATTACCGATATCTTATCATTATCCATCTGGATACCTTGGGGTGATATAATATAACCTAGAAATTTAATTTCTTTGGAGTGAAATAAGCATTTTTCTAGTTTAACATAAAGAGAGTTCTCTCGTAACCGTGTTAATACTAGGGTGACATGTTTGATGTGTTCAGTAAGTGAGGTAGAGAATATGAGTATGTCATCCAGGTATATTACCATAAATAAATCCAAAAAATCCTTGAAGATATCATTTATGAAATACTGAAAGGTAGCCGGGGCATTACAGAGGCCAAATGGCATCACAGTATATTCAAAAAGGCCATAACGTGTACGGAATGCTGTAAGCCATTCATGACCCTCCTTTATTCGTACCAAGTTGTAAGCCCCTCTAAGATCCAATTTAGTGTATATGGTAGCATTTTGTAATCTATCAAGGAGTTGAGGAATTAAAGGTAGTGGATAGCGGTTTTTTATCGTACGCTTGTTTAACTCTCTGTAATCGATAATGGGTCTTAGGGATTGATCTTTGTTTTTAACAAAAAAAATACCAGCCCCAGCTGGGGAGGTGGAAGGACGTATAAAGCCTTTCTTCAAATTATCTGCCAAATAAGTTTTTAGATGTTGTAACTCAGGATCAGAGAGGGGAAATATATGGCCGTAAGGTATATCAACACCTGGTAGGAGATCTATAGGGCAGTCATAAACCCTATGAGGGGGTAGATTCTCTGATTCTTTTTTGTCAAAGACATCAGCGAATGTTATATATTCCTTGGGGATTTGTAAAGGAACATCAAGTAAAATTTGTTCATGATGGAGACACAAATTTTTACAATAAGGAGAATCAAAGATGACATGTGAAGTTGACCATTGTATAGTGGGATCGTGTTGTTTAAACCAACTGATACCAAGTATAATGGGATATAGAGGTGAGGGTATAACATCAAAAGTAAGAAATTCTGTGTGTTGGTCATGTGTGGTGAGCCTTAAAGGTATGGTGTGGTATAAGATGGGTCCTGATGTAATTTCCTTACCATCAATAAAACGAAGTATACTAGGCACCATTTTCTTAACTAGTGGAATTTTATTTACAATAGTGAATTGGTAATCTATATAATTGTGGCTGGCACCAGAGTCAAGGATTGCTTGTGAGTTGAGTCTTTGCTGATCCCACTGTAATAAGATAGGAAGGGAGCAATGATTAGATTGTGGTTGTTTAGCGGATAAACATATACTTGTGGTGTTCATCTTACCCTTCCTACGCTGTAATTGAGAGCAGTCCTTTACAGAGTGATCGATCCCTCCACAGTACATACAGAGATCTAAAGCTTTTCTTCTTAATTTTTCCTGTAGTGTTAATGGACCTCTGATGAAACCGAGTTCCATAGGGATTTCAGAGGCTTTTGTAGTTGTCTTAGGTGGATGTAGAGTAGTAACTGTTTGTTTGGTGGATGTTTCTAAGTGTGACTTTTCTGAGCGTCTCTCTCTGATGCGTCTATCTAATGTGATGCTAGCATCTATTAGGAGTTCTAAAGTCTCTGGGAGGGGTTGTCTAGCTAGCTCATCCTTGAGAGTATCTGAGAGGCCTAGGCGGAATTGATTGCGCAAGGAAAGGTCATTCCACTGTGTATCAGGGGACCATTTCTTAAACTCTGCGATGTAGTCCTCCACAGGCCTTTTATGTTGTCTCAGAGACCTCATTGCTGTCTCAGCAGACAGCTGTTTGTAGGGATCATCATATAGCTGTCCCATTGCTTTAAAAAACTGATCAAATGAGTACAGCAATGGGTCATTGGTTTCAAAAAACAAATTTGCCCATATACGTGGTTCACCACGTAGATAGGAAATTGTGGTGAGAACCTTCAAATGATCATTGAAGTATGTTTTGGGTTTTAATTTGAAATATAAGGAACATGAGTTTTTGAATTCCCTAAATTCTGAACGAATACCACTAAATGTTTGTGGAGGATTAGGTTGAGGTTCACTAGAACTAATATGTGTAGTGAGGGTATCAATTTTTTCATTGATGTATTGCTTTAAGGCAGAGTTTTCTAATTGTAGTGTATTTAACCCTGTTGTAAGGTTATCTACAGTTTGAGTTAATTTCTCTACATGAGATAATAAGGCTGCTGGGTCCATGGTAAGGCTTGATTGTTATTGACAGCCTGTGGAAGGTAATCTCACCCCTGTAAAGGAGAGAGGGAATTTTTAGGACCACAACTGCAGGTTTAGGAGTGTTGTGAATGTATCAGTGATTCTGTGTAAGTGAGGGAAGGCAGCAAGGATCAGAATCATTAGATACAGTTCACTTTAATATAAGGATAGGAGTGACAATGGCTGAGACCTCAGAGCATATAGCCCCACTCAGTATTGACAAACTGGTTCCCACATATAAACAACAAGCAATTGCAAGTTAAAGTTTTAGACATACCATATCTAATCATAGGTGGCAGCAGACATGGTGTACAACTTAAGGCAACAAATAGGGTTAATGAGATTTATGCAGCAATTAGGTGTTGAATCTGAACTCTTAAGAAAACTAAGATTCTGAGACATGTCAGGAGTAATTGCTGAATGATCGTAAGTTACTTCGGTATGAGTTTGAAGGAAGCGCTTTTGAGACTTACTAGTAAAAGTAAAGGGTGAGGTCTGTCCGGACAGAGTGAAGTTCCCCTGCAGAGTTTGGGGAAATTGCAGCGTGTGCGATGGCGTGTGACGTCACAGCTTGCCGGTTCCGGTCCTGTGTTTGGTAGAGAGGTGAGCCGCGTCTGTCTCTAAAGTTGCAAGCAGGTTAGAGGGTGAGAAGCTGGATTCAACAATCAAGCAATTTGGTATGAGTAGGAGGGAAATTTAAACTGCTTGTTGGGGAGGAGTTATGTAAGTGTGAAAAGACACAGCTATACAAAGGATAAGGCAAAGAACTTAGTCAATTATTACAACAATAGACTAATTCAGGGACAATCTGTTGATTATATAGTGGCTTGCAGGCTGTAAATGCAGGGCCGCCATCAGGGGGAAGAGGGATGACTGGATTCAGGGGCCCGGTGTGCTAGGGGGGCCCCCTGGCTAGGCTAGCACACTTGCTGGGAGTCTGGGACGCTTTTTTTTTTTTTACACAGAGCGCTACTGCGGAACTCAGGGCAGGGGCCCCAGAGCAGCACTAACAAAGGTGAAATATGCAAGACCCTTAGCTGGGGGCCTTGGGCCCTCTTTTTATTATATGGTAATGTTACTAATGCATATTGCAACAGAGCGCTGTGCAGTGCGCTACTATAGCATGCAGACCAAGAGGCAGGGCCATTTTCAGAGGTGGGCGGTACTGGCAGCAACCCTGGGAGCCTTCCCTCCACCCACCTATCGCATACACACTTCAATTTGTTTTGTAGTACTTACATAGGTGCCGATTCGCGCCAAGGAGGACTTCAAAGGATCCAACCGGCTTGAGAGGGGAATAGATGTGCGACGATGACGTCATTGCCGCACGCTCACAGCAACCGCTGCGTCCCTAGCAACAGTCGGCTTCGAAGGGTGAGCAGCATGGAAATTGGAGACCAAAGATGGAGCATGCACATTACGGGCAGGGACCCAGGAAAGCTCCGTCACAGAGTATCCCTTCCAGTGTATGAGGTATTGGAGCTGCCTGCATCTGATTCTGGAAACTAGAATTTTGGCAACCTCATACTCTGGTTCACCATGAATCAGGAGAGGAGGAGGAGGAAGTCTGAGTATACCTATTTGTGATGTAGGGTTTGAGCAAGGAGATGTGAAAGACTGGGTGAATGTGCAAGGTCTTAGGCAAGGCCACTCTGTAGGCAACAGAAGAAAGTCTTTTGAGGACTTTATAAGGACCAATATACCGAGGTCCTAATTTGTGACAAGGTTGACGTAAGTGGATATGTCGGGTAGAGACCCAGACACGATCACCTGCAACAAAGGCACGATGATCTCAAACCTCTTGTATCTGGAGATGGTTGAATGAGAGCATTCTGTGGACTCCTGTGGATTGAGCAGAAAGAGGAAAAACACGAGGTTGATAAACAGCTGCGGCCTGGAAAGGAGAGCATCTTAGAGAAGAATGCCAATGAGCATTCTTTGCCATTTCAGCTAGCATTAACAAGCCAGACCAATTAGTATGTTGTGAATTTACATATGCTCTGAGACAAGCTTCAAGATCCTGATTAGTTCTCTCCGTCTGCTTGTTAGTCTGGGGGTGATAACCAGAGGACAAAGAAACAGTGGTTCCAAGCAATTTGTAGAAGCTTCTCCAAAAGGTGGAAATAAACTGAGGTCCTCTGTCGGAGAAGATATTTACGGGAATACCATGGAGCCGTACCACGTGTAAAAGAAAAAGAGAGGACAATTCTTGGGCTGTAGGTAACTTAGGTAAAGGTACAAAATGAGCAAGTTTGGAGAATCGATCTACCACAACCCAGATGACTGTATAATGGTCAGAAGGAGGGAGGTCTACAACAAAATCCATGGTTATGTGTGTCCATGGTTGTTTAGGTATGGACAATGTTTGAAGTAGGCCATGAGGTAGGCAACGGGGAGTCCTATTAACAGCACAAATCTGACAAGCCTTGACATAATCCTGAGAGTCCGACTTCATGGTAGGCCACCACACGTGTTGGGAAAGGAGTTTAAAGGTTCTTGTCAAACCAGGATGACCTGACAGCTTGCTGTCATGAGCCCAGGATAGCACAGGAGAGCGAAGGTTTGGAGTAACATAAAGGTTTTCAGGAGCCGCAGGGGCTTCAGAAGGTTTTCTTGACTGGGCATGTTGCAGTGTTTGAAGAAGAGAGGTGTTGAGCTGAGCAGGTACTTAAATAGGCACCAAATCTCGCCAAGGAGGACTTCAGAGGATCCAACCGGCTTGAGAGGGGAATAGACATGCAGCGATAACGTCATCGCCGCACGCTCACAGCAACCGCCGCATCCCTGGCAACAGCCAGAGCGGCGCAACAGGGAGTGGCGTGACGGCAAGGGGGAGTATGGGTTGTTGCTGGTTCCTGGTTTTGTCATTAAGCAGGAGGGGTTCCCAGTAATCTGGTCCTGAAGAAGCAGTAATCACAAAAGTATTAAAGAAGGCTTCATGCCCCTTCATTTGTGTGTGCCCCCTCACCCTGTGTACATGTGGGTGTCCTTGTGTGCCCCCTGTGTGTATATTTCTGATTGTATGCCCCCTGTATGTATGTGTGTGTCTTTGTGTGCCCCCTGTTTGTATGTGTGTGTCCCTGTGGGGGTTTCCTTGTGTGTCCCCTGTATGTATGTGTGTCCCTGTGTGTATGTCCTTGTGTGCCCCTGTGTGTATGTGTGTTTCCTGTTTGTATGTGTGTGTCCCTGTGTGTATGTCCTTGTGTGCCCCCTGTACATGTGGGTGTCCCCTGTGTGTGTCCATGTACATGTGTGTATCCCTGTGTGTGTGTCCTTGTGTGCCCCCTGTGTGTATGTGTGCCCCTCTGTGTGTATGTGTGTGTCTTTGTGTCCCCTGTGTGTCTATCCCTGTTTGTATGTGTGTGTCCCTGTGGGGGTTTCCTTATGTGCCCCCTGTATGTATGTGTGTCCTGTTTGTATGTCCTTATGTGCCCCTGTGTGTGTTTCCTTGTGTGCCCCCTGTATGTGTGTGTCCTGTTTGTATGTGTGTGTCCCTGTGTGTATGTCCTTGTGTGCCCCCTGTATGAATGTGTGTGCCCTGTTTGTATTTGTGTGTCCTTGTATGCCCCCTGTACATGTGTGTCCCCCTGTGTGTGTCCTTGTACATGTGTGTATCCCTGTGTGCGTGTCCTTGTGTGTCCCCCTGTGTGTATGTGTGCCCCTCTGTGTGTATGTGTGTGTCTTTGTGTGCCCTACGTGTGTGTCCTGTGTGTCTATCCCTGTTTGCATGTATGTGTGTGTCCTTGTGTGCCCCTTTATGTATGTGTGTCCCTGTGTGTATCTATTCCTACGTGTTTTTATGTATGTGTCTCTGTGTGTTTTCTTGTGTGCCTATATATATACAGGGAGTGCAGAATTATTAGGCAAGTTGTATTTTTGAGGATTAATTTTATTATTGAACAACAACCATGTTCTCAATGAACCCAAAAAACTCATTAATATCAAAGCTGAATATTTTTGGAAGTAGTTTTTAGTTTGTTTTTAGTTTTAGCTATTTTAGGGGGATATCTGTGTGTGCAGGTGACTATTATTGTGCATAATTATTAGGCAACTTAACAAAAAACAAATATATATACCCATTTCAATTATTTATTTTTACCAGTGAAACCAATATAACATCTCAACATTCACAAATATACATTTCTGACATTCAAAAACAAAACAAAAACAAATCAGTGACCAATAAAGCCACCTTTCTTTGCAAGGACACTCAAAAGCCTGCCATCCATGGATTCTGCCAGTGTTTTGATCTGTTCACCATCAACATTGCGTGCAGCAGCAACCACAGCCTCCCAGACACTGTTCAGGGAGGTGTACTGTTTTCCCTCCTTGTAAATCTCACATTTGATGATGGACCACAGGTTCTCAATGGGGTTCAGATCAGGTGAACAAGGAGGCCATGTCATTAAATTTTCTTCTTTTATACCCTTTCTTGCCAGCCACGCTGTGGAGTACTTGGACGCGTGTGATGGAGCATTGTCATGCATGAAAATCATGTTTTTCTTGAAGGATGCAGACTTCTTCCTGTACCACCGCTTGAAGAAGGTGTCTTCCAGAAACTGGCAGTAGGACTGGGAGTTGAGCTTGACTCCATCCTCAACCCGAAAAGGCCCCACAAGCTCATCTTTGATGATACCAGCCCAAACCAGTACTCCACCTCCACCTTGCTGGCGTCTGAGTCGGACTGGAGCTCTCTGCCCTTTACCAATCCAGCCACGGGCCCATCCATCTGGCCCATCAAGACTCACTCTCATTTCATCAGTCCATAAAACCTTAGAAAAATCAGTCTTGAGATATTTCTTGGCCCAGTCTTGACGTTTCAGCTTGTGTGTCTTGTTCAGTGGTGGTCGTCTTTCAGCCTTTCTTACCTTGGCCATGTCTCTGAGTATTGCACACCTTGTGCTTTTGGGCACTCCAGTGATGTTGCAGCTCTGAAATATGGCCAAACTGGTGGCAAGTGGCATCTTGGCAGCTGCATGCTTGACTTTTCTCAGTTCATGGGCAGTTATTTTGTGCCTTGGTTTTTCCACATGCTTCTTGCGACCCTGTTGACTATTTTGAATGAAACGCTTGATTGTTCGATGATCACGCTTCAGAAGCTTTGCAATTTTAAGAGTGCTGCATCCCTCTGCAAGATATCTCACTATTTTTTACTTTTCTGAGCCTGTCAAGTCCTTCTTTTGACCCATTTTGCCAAAGGAAAGGAAGTTGCCTAATAATTATGCACACCTGATATAGGGTGTTGATGTCATTAGACCACACCCCTTCTCATTACAGAGATGCACATCACCTAATATGCTTAATTGGTAGTAGGCTTTCGAGCCTATACAGCTTGGAGTAAGACAACATGCATAAAGAGGATGATGTGGTCAAAATACTCATTTGCCTAATAATTCTGCACTCCCTGTATATATATATATATATATATATATATATATATATATATATATATATATATATATATATATATATTTTGTGAACATGAAAGTACTGGCATCACTGCAACTTTAAAAATTACATTTCTAAAGCACCTTCCACACATTTTAGTCACTTGAGCAAATATTGCACCCGGGTGGGGGCCCAATTAATGGTTTAGTAAGGGGCCCAAAATTTCTAGTGGTGGTCCTGTGTAAATGTATTTACTGGCAGTTATATGCAGGGTAATTATAGTTTTCACTTGTCAGAAAGTTATCTAATCTTGCCACTAGAGTGACACTGAGTACTCCATTATGATTCCTTTAGGAAATAACTTTACATGTCTGACTGCAGAAGCAATGTAGGTCACACAAAAAAGTAGCGGTACTTTAGAATTTAGTGGTGCTTTCTAAATCCTGCAGCATGTTACAGAATACAAGCCGCCATTATAAAATACCTCTGACACTCTGTCTCAGTCACACTGTACTCAGTGTCACTCTAGTAGCAAGAGTAGATAACATTCTGACAAGTGACAACTATAATTACCCTGCATATTATATAACTGCCAGTAAATACATTTACAGCCTGTAAGCCACTATATAATCAACAGATTGTTTATTAGAAGAAGAAAAAAATGAACAGACTTTACCAACCCCCTGAATTAGTCTATTGTTTTGGTCTCCTCCAAAGTTATCTTTTTCGCATTGGGTAGAATATTGATTTGTCTTGGCTCATATGTAATACCAAGGTCACCTATTCTATCAGGTGTCCTGTTTTTCTCCCCTCTTAGCTGGTCAAAATAGTTCTTTTATTTTATTGCAAGGCCAATCTATTATGTTTTTTCTATGGGAACCTTGCGCTCATTAAATATATAAATAAATACTTTTTTACGACTGATTTAAGTGAGTTCATCCTGTTTAGGGTATGCTTTTGCCCCCCTACATAATGTAATGTATATTGTAATCTAAAGTTAACAGTAGGGATGTAATGATTTAGCTTAGGTTGCAAAGGATCACAACTGCAGAGAGTCTGTATAAAGTGGATGTATCACTTTGGCAATTGGAGTATTTATGTAGCATAAACCAAGCTGCGTTCAGTGAATTTATTATAAAGGAAACAATTCGTTGCAGAGATAAGGTTTGTCACGCAACAGAAAAAGTCAGAATTGTTGTTAAACTTCACAACAAGAAGAATAGGATAAACTGAAATGGCAGTCTCTTAGGTATAAATCAAATATAAGCACAGTAGCAATTGTCATTAACCAGTATTGTTATTATGATGCAGGCAGAGTGAAGTCTTAGTGCATTAGCGGTGTAGCGTAGTAAGCATGCAAATGTTATCAACACATGTGAAAAGCAAAAAGTCCAGCTACTTGTAATATCAGATGTTCTTACCCCCTTCGTCAGGATACAACAGGTTGCGCACACAGTACCTTTCAGAGGTTCCGGATAGTGGAGCTGTATACTGTGAGCAGGAGAACTCAGCACTGTATGCGAGAGGATGGGGAAAGCAGTCCGGTTACGCTGCAGTGAAACAAACTGTCAGCAATTCCAAGCAGCTCTGAGTGAGCGGTGAGAGAGTGACTGAGCGTCTGAAGCAGGTTGTCAGATTCACTTAAAGTGTGCACGACAATAAGACTGCAGGAGGAAGGTTTCTTTAAATTGAATAACGGATATGACCATTATTTGTTTTAAGCTTGAAAAGAAATTATCCTTATGAGTTCAGCAATTCCGGAAAAGGCAAAACTTAGAAAGCTTCTCAGAGGTAATTTCAAGAGGTGATTCAAATAGCAGCTACAGACTTTAGCTAGGTTAGTTTAATAATCAAGCACCTGTTTGTGGTCACATGATGCTTTAAATACAGGTAAAGCTAGAGTCAGGTGACTGGAGGAAGGAGGTAAGAAGTGGAATGGAATCCTTACAAGGGAATTTTTTGGAATAATTTGCTGTGTATATTCATAATTGGTATCATATTATATGTTACATTTGTATTATGTATCATGTTTTATATTTACAAGAGATCACATTTAACTATATGGATCTGTTTCTATTTCACTGTTTTGCCCACATTGTAGTGCTAACCTGCTTATTTTTTCAAGATGGCTACTTTTCATCTATTGGCTATGATATGCAGGTTGTGCCTATAAAGAGGGCTTACTAAGTGTAATGGACATGTATATGAATAAGCGCCACTAGGGGGCACGAAACGTGTCAGACTACGTGCCTGTGGTCTCTCTGCTATTATTTGACTTCATATAATAGCGCTCAGCATTTGCTGTTTTTATTGTTTGTCTATCCAATAAATTTCTATTTTTTATGGTAATTACCCCACAGCAGTGCCTGCTCTTTTGTCCTCCTTATCTTTTTCACTGTTTGGGAAGAATAGAAAAAAAAACATCACAAATAGAGCACATACTGGGAGTAGTGTATACTCTACAACAATTTTGCAGTGCAGCGCTAGAGTGTTTGGCTTGAAGAAAAGGTGGCAACCCTAAATGGTCCCATGCACATTTGAAGAGGTACAAAGTTAACTATCTTGCCTACCAGTAAATACAGTAGATTTGCATAATCAACAAATGCAAGATAACAAGACAATGCAATAGCATTTACTCTGAATTTCAAATAAGTAGTAGATTTTTTTTCTAACAAATTCCAAAGTTATGTATATTTCCATTCCCTCTGTACCATGTGATAGCAATCAGCCAATCACAAATGCATATATGTATAGTCAGTGAGTTATTGCACATGCTCAGTAGGAGCTGGTGACTCAAAAAGTGTAAATATAAAAGAATGTGCACATTTTTTTTAATGGAAGTAAATTGGAAAGTTGTTTAAAATTACATGCTGTATCTGAATCATAAAATTTTAATTTGACCTGTGTCCCTTTAAGCAAAATATTGGAATAAAGTTACTCATACACACTCACTTAAACATGCACAACACACATACACATGCACATACAAACACACAAAATACAAATAATTTTATCTAGCCTAATTTTCCTTTATGAACAAAAGTAAAACCAGAGCATTGTATACTTCTAAAATGTATCTTTTTTGGTTGGGTATTTTATACCTACTCATGTTATGTATAAATTGGTAGATGGTGTAAAGTAAGAAAAATGATAAATGTAATCTTTGAATATTCAATTAGTAATTTGTACGGTAAATAATTGGTATAGAATTCTACATTTCAGTTTTGAGAAAATGAGTTTATGCCAGATATGAAACTAAAATGTGGGTTTGAAATATTTAGGAAATAATTACCCCATCCTGTTTTTTACCATAATGATAATTAAAAATGTTTTAAAGATTTTATTTATAGTGTAGTGTGCACTATAAAAATATCAATATCTGTATTCATTTAATTATTTGTATTTAATTTGGCTCTCAATGCAACTGCAGTGTTTTAATATGGATGTCAGAGGCACCAGGTGCGATGCACAGGAAAAATAATAACTTTTGCTATTAGCACTATTAGCACGTTTGCTAATACTGATTTAATGCAACAAAACACCTGTTCGAATATTATGACCCTTCAATAAAGCTTTTACTGGAGATTTATAACATCTTTGGAACAAGTTCCTTCAAACGTCCATGTTTCATACAGAACAATTTAAACTTTTTAATCACTATTCTCTAAACTGGCATGTACAATGAAACTCTTAAAGGGCCATAATACCCAAATGTTTAAACACTTGAAAGTGATGCAGCATAGCTGTAAAAAGCTGACTAGAAAATATCACCTGAACATCTCTATGTAAAAAAGAAATATATTTTACCTCAAAAGTTCCTCAGTAGCCACATCCGATTGTAAAGGATTTCTAAGGAGCATATTAGTATGTCTGTCCCGGGACAGCTGAAAGGATGAGCCTCGTGCACGCTCATGTTATTTCCCTATTTAGTGTAACAATGAAATCTCATGAGAGTTAAAGGGACAGTCAACACCAGATTTTTTGTTGTTTAAAAAGATAGATAATCCCTTTATTACCCATTCCCCAGTTTTGCATAACCAACACAGTTATATTAATACACTTTTTACTGCTGTGACTATCTTGTATCTAAGCATCTCCTGACAGCCCCTAATCACATGACTTTTAGTTATTATCTATTGACTTGCATTTTAGCCAATTAGTGCAGTGTCTGCCACAACCCACGGGCGTGATCACAATGCTATCTATATGGTTTACCTGAACTACTCTCCCCTGTTGTGAAAAGCAAATACAAAAGCATGTGATTAGAGGCGGCCTTCAAGGGCTTAGAAATTATCATATGAGCCTTCCTAGGTTTGCTCTCAACTAGAATACCAAGAGAACAAAGCAAAATTGTTGATAAAAGTAAATTGGAAAGTTGTTTAAAATTACATTCCCTATTTGAAAAATAAAAGTTTTTTTTGGCCTTGACTGTCCCTTTAAGTGAAAATCTCATGAGATCACAGTAAAAGAGTTCATGACCTCAGCACTGCTGATTGGCTGCTGTTCAAGCTGGGAGCAGCTGAGTATAACTTTTTACACAGAACTTACTCTGCTGAGCTGAGGAGATTGTGAGGTAAAATATCCTCCTTTTTTACATAGAGATGCTCAGGTGATATTTTCCTGTCAGCTTTTTACAGTTATACTGCATCAGTTTCAAGTGATTTAGCATATGAGTATTATGTCCCTTTAAACAATCAAAAAAACGAATATGTAGTAGCAGCCTTAGGTAAAAAGTTCAATATTTATTTCCATAATTAAAATACATACTCCATGGAAGGAGAATATAGAATGAGATACACGGATCAAAAACAGTATACGCGTTTCGGCCTGAGCCCAGCACTATTCTTGTTGTGGTTTTTTGCAATGAAACTCTTAGTCACGCCACTAAAACACAAGCTGAAATCGAAACCCTAAGTTGCTAAAATGTATTGCAATTGTTTTACGAATGTTGGCGGATGACACATCACGTTAAAGGGAGAAGGGTATAAACATATATATGTTCGTTAAAACACGAGAATGCAAATAGGATAAAATCTTAGTTTAGCGTTCTATATCATTTTCTCAGCCATATCTCATTATTTTCCTACAAAAATTGGCATGGGGGTTCAGATGAGGGCTACCAACAATACTGCAGTGTTTGTGTCTCCAGGAACAAAAAGGGGAGCCATATTTTGGGGTGTAAAGTCCCTGTTTTCCCCATAGACTTTACACAGCCAGCCAGCTCTGCTCACCTACATGGATACATTGTATCAAACCCTCAGCCTACAGGTTTTATACATTTGTAACTGTTTACTGTACACAGACACTTATAGCAGCCATGTCAGTAACATCTGTACAAACTGCTGAGGAAATAATGTTCACACAGACTTAAAGGGCAGGATAGCACACAGTCTTAAAGGGACAGACAAAAAAAAACACAGCCTTGAAAGGGTCAACTAGCACCACACACACACAGTCTTAAAGGGACAGATCACCATAATGTGCATGCAGCGCAACCTTAAAGGGCAGCTCGACACCTGCACACACAGCCTTAAAGGGACAGATCACAGTAATGTACACGCAGCGCAACCTTAAAGGGCAGCTTGACACCTGCGCACAGAGCCTTAAAGGGCAGCTCGACACATGCGCACAAAGCCTTAAAGGGACAGATCACAGTAATGTGCACGCAGCACAACCTTAAAGGGCAGCTCAACACCTGCGCACACAGCCTTAAAGGGACAGATCACAGTAATGTTCATGCAGCGCAAACTTAAAGGACAACTCGACACCTGCGCACACAGCCTTAAAGGGACAGATCACAGTAATGTACACACAGCGCAACCTTAAAGGGCAGCTCGACACCTGCGCACACAGCCTTAAAGGGACAGATCACAGTAATGTACACACAGCGCAACCTTAAAGGGCAGCTCGACACCTGCGCACAGAGCCTTGAAGGGCAGCTCGACACCTGCGCACAAAGCCTTAAAGGGACAGATCACAGTAATGTGCACACAGCACAACCTTAAAGTGCAGCTCGACACCTGCACATACAGCCTTAAAGGGACAGATCGCAGTAATGTTCATGCAGCGCAAACTTATAGGACAACTCGACACCTGCGCACACAGCCTTAAAGGGACAGATCACTATAAGGTGCACGCAGCGCAACCTTAAAGGGCAGCTCGCCACCTGCGCACACAGCTTTAAAGGGACAGATCACTGTAATGTGCACGCAGCGCAGCCTTAAAGGGCAGCTCGACACCTGCGCACACAGCCTTAAAGGGACAGATCACTGTAATGTGCATGCAGCTCAACCTTAAAGGGAAGCTCGACACCTGCGCACACAGCCTTAAAGGGACAGATCACCATAATGTACACGCAGCGCAACCTTAAAGGGCAGCTCGGCACCTGCTCACACTCTTAAAGGGGCAGGCACAAACCTTTTAGTGAGTTTACACGCACAGTTTTAAAGGGAGCAGCCTTAAAGGGACGCTCTGTTTTAACTGGTCAGTGGCATGTGCACGCACACAGAGCACTCTCAGCCTTTAAAAGGACAACTTGCACCACACGCATACAGCCTAAAGGGACAGATCACCGTAATGTTCATGCAGTGCAACCTTAAAGGCAAGCTCTGCATCTGCGTACACAGTCTTTAAGGTACAGGCACACACAACCTTTAGTAGTTAAACGTACACAGTTTTAAAGGGAGCGATAGTATGCATCCAAACGCAAAGCACACTGCCTTAAAGGGACGATCTGTCTTAAAGGGACAGGGGCACGTGCACAGCCTTTTAAAGGAACACCTTACACCATAACCACACAGTGTTAAAGGAACAGCTCACACCATGCACACCTAGCACAGCCTTAAAGTGCAGCTCACCGCCTGCTCACACAGTCTTAAAGGGGCAGGCACACACAACCTTTAGTGCGTAAAGTCACACCACACGCACACAGTTTTAAATGGAGCGATAACAGTATACATCCGCACGCAATGCACACAGCCTTAAAGGAACATCTCACACCATGCACAGTCTTTAAGGGGCGGGCACACAGGCTGTTAAGCACACCCAAATACACACAGCATTAAAGGGGCACCCAGTATTAAAGTGACAGACACAAACGCAGACTTTAAAGGGGGAGCTCACACCACACACAGTTTTAATGGTACAGGTGCACAAACACAGCACACACAGCCTTAACAGCACAGATCACATTACGCTTGCATAGTCTTAAAGGCACGGACACCCTCACACAATGCACACAGTCCTTAAAGTGATAGTAAACTTTTCCCTTTGTCTAAACAAATCTGGAATGTTATAGATATTTTAGAAGGAGTTTAACTATGGTTGAACTAAATGAAATGTTTATGTTTTTTTATAATTAACTATGCATAAGTCCTTGATTGGAAGGTAATCTAAACATCCTGCTAACCATACAATGGTTATGTTTTAACTGCATTTTCCTTAATGTGTGAAAGGTCATCTGTGTTTTCCACATTATATTGATACATTTATTGGCAGCCTGGCTCTGTTAGTGTCTAATTTCTTAGTTAAATTTAACCATTTGCTTTAGGTTGACCTGAAATTTTTTTACAAGATGAAGCTTACACACATAAGATGAGCTCACAGCAAGTGTAAGTTCAATTAATAAAAATTCCATTATTTGATTTTATTTTGTGCAAAAAATGTTCTCTGTGTGTGTTGTGTATATTTTCCTGCATACTGTGACCTTCCCCTTTTGAGTCTGTGTTTTGGTGTGCATTGATCTGTCCCTTTAAAGGCTGTGTGTCATGTGTTTTTATTTATGATTGCACATTTAAGACTGTGTGCATGTGGTGTGGATTTTTAATACTCTGTGTGTGTGTCAGGGTGTAGCTTTAAGACTTGAGGGATGAGCTGTCCATTTAACCTTTTGCCGCCGTTATGCCGTTGTATTCCGTCGAAACGGCGCTGGGCTTTAGCGCCGTTATGACAGAATACAACGTCATAGCCAACGGCTGTCCTGAAGCCTACTGCGCTTCCTGGATTTGATTGCGGTCTGGAGGCCGTTGCTAGCATTAAAGGGACACCCCCAGACCCGATCCAATAATTGAAATCTTGCGATCATGTGCACGATCGTGTGATTTTAATTTGTCTACATCGGAACAGTTGTTCCGATGTAGACACTTTAACCTCGGCAGGAAGGGGTTAAGGCTGTGTGATGTGTTTGTATATGCGTGCTGTTTGGTCCATGTGTTTTTGGGTGTGCTTTAAAGATGTGTGCTTTGTGTAAGTGTGCCAGCCCTTTTAACCCACTCATCCAATAAGATGTATATATACGTTTTGCAGTACTTTGCCTATCGTACTGCAAGACGTATATATATGTCTTAGCTTCCGGATGCTAAAAACTATCCGGTATTTTGTGCAAATTATTCCCTGAAAGTCTTGGTAGTGAAGGAGTTAAGTTTGTGTGCATATGGTGTGACCTGTTCCTTTTATGATGTGTGTACTGTTTGTGTGCCTGTACCATTAAGACAGTGTGCAGTATAGTGTGAGATGTCCCTTAACATCACGGCTGTGTGTGCTAAGTGCCAAGTATGTGTTTGTGCATGATGTGATCTGTCCCTGTAAGACTACATGTGGGTGTGCCTTTAAGACTGTGCAAGCGTAATGTGATCTGTGCTGTTAAGGCTGTGTGTGCTGTGTTTGTGCACCTGCACCACTAAAACTGTGTGTGTGTGTTGTTTGAGCTCCCCCTTTAAAGTCTGCGTTTGTGTCTGTCACTTTAATACTGGGTGCCCCTTTAATGCTGTGTGCATTTGGGTGTGCTTAAAAGCCTGTGTGCCCGCCCCTTAAAGACTGTGCATGGTGTGAGATGTTCCTTTAAGGCTGTGTGCATTGCGTGCGGATGTATACTGTTATCGCTCCATTTAAAACTGTGTGCGTGTGGTGTGACTTTACCCACTAAAGGTTGTGTGTGCCTGCCCCTTTAAGACTGTGTGAGCAGGCAGTGAGCTGCCCTTTAAGGGTGTGCATGGTGTGAGCTGTTCCTTTAACACTGTGTGGTTATGGTGTAAGGTGTTCCTTTAAAAGGCTGTGCACGTGCCCCTGTCCCTTTAAGACAGATCGTCCCTTTAAGGCGGTGTGCTTTGCGTTTGGATGCATACTATCGCTCCCTTTAAAACTGTGTGCGTTTAACCACTAAAGGTTGTGTGTGCCTGTACCTTAAAGACTGTGTACGCAGGTGCAGAGCTTGCCTTTAAAGTTGCGCTGCGTGAACATTACGGTGATCTGTCCCTTTAGGCTGTATGCGTGTGGTGCAAGTTGTCCTTTTAAAGGCTGAGAGTGCTCTGTGTGTGTGCACGTGCCACTGACCCGTTAAGACAGAGCGTCCCTTTAAGGCTGCGCGCATCACATGGGGATGCATACTATTGCTCCCTTTAAAACTGTGCGTGTAAACTCACTAAAAGGTTGTGTGCCTGCCCCTTTAAGAGTGTGAGCAGGTGCCGAGCTGCCCTTTAAGGTTGAGCTGCGTGCACATTATGGTAATCTGTCCCTTTAAGGCTATGTGCGCAGGTGTCGAGCTGCCCTTTAAGGTTGTGCTGCGTGCACATTACAGTGATCTGTCCCTTTAAGGCTGTGTGCGCAGGTGTCGAGCTGCCCTTTAAGGTTGCGCTGCGTGTACATTACTGTGATCTGTCCCTTTAAGGCTGTGTGCGCAGGTGTCGAGCTGCCCTTTAAGGTTGCGCTGCATGCACATTATGGTGATCTGTCCCTTTAAGGCTGTGTGCGCAGGTGTCAAGCTGCCCTTTAAGGTTGTGCTGCGTGCACATTACAGTGATCTGTCCCTTTAAGGCTGTGTGCGCAGGTGTCGAGCTGCCCTTTAAGGTTGCGCTGCGTGTACATTACTGTGATCTGTCCCTTTAAGGCTGTGTGCGCAGGTGTCGAGCTGCCCTTTAAGGTTGCGCTGCATGCACATTATGGTGATCTGTCCCTTTAAGGCTGTGTGCGCAGGTGTCAAGCTGCCCTTTAAGGTTGTGCTGCGTGCACATTACAGTGATCTGTCCCTTTAAGGCTGTGTGCGCAGGTGTCGAGCTGCCCTTTAAGGTTGCGCTGCGTGTACATTACTGTGATCTGTCCCTTTAAGGCTGTGTGCGCAGATGTCGAGCTGCCCTTTAAGGTTGCGCTGCATGCACATTATGGTGATATGTCCCTTTAAGACTGTGTGTGTGTGTGGTGCTAGTTGACCCTTTCAAGGCTGTGGTTTTTGTCTGTCCCTTTAAGACTGTGTGACCAGGTGCTATCCTGCCCTTTAAGGCTGTGTGAAAATTATTTTCTCAGCAGTTTGTACAGATGTTACTGACAGGGCTGCTATAAGTGTCTGTGTACAGTAAACAGTTACAAATGTATAAAACCTGTAGGCTGAGGGTTTGATACAATGTATCCATGTAGGTGAGCAGAGCTGGCTGGCTGTGTAAAGTCTATGGGGAAAACAGGGACTTTACACACAAAATATGGCTCCCCTTTTTGTTCCTGGAGACACAAACACTGCAGTATTGTTGGTAGCCCTCATCTGAACCCCCACGCCAATTTTTGTAGGAAAATAATGAGATATGGCTGAGAAAATTATTTAAAACGCTAAACTAAGATTTTACCAATCTTAGTTTAGCGTTCTATATCATTTTCTCAGCCATATCTCATTATTTTCCTACAAAAATTGGCATGGGGGTTCAGATGAGGGCTACCAACAATACTGCAGTGTTTGTGTCTCCAGGAACAAAAAGGGGAGCCATATTTTGGGGTGTAAAGTCCCTGTTTTCCGCAGTTTTAAATATATATATATATATATATATATATATATATATATATATATATATATATATATATATATATATATATATATACATACAGGATAGAGGAGTTATTTTGGTCATGAGCTTATAGAAAGGATTCAAGTCAATTACACTGGACTAGCAGCAGTTTTAGAGGACAGGTGAAAAATGTGCTATTGCTGGCAGAAGGGTTTCAGGAGTGATATTCTGCATGAAGTGGCAGGGGTTTAAAGTTATGAGGACTGGAGTATGTGTCTGTGGGAGAATGTTGGTGTATATGTAGGCTGACCATATTGCCGCTTTAAAAAGGGACACATATGAAAAATACATATGTCAGGGCTGTTTAAAGAAATGGTTTGGGATAATGTTCCATTATGAGAACCCTGCCTTATGTATTTTTCATATGTGTCCCTTTTTAAAGCGGTAATATGGTCAGCCTATGTATGTGCTATTATGCATAGTTTATATTCTACAAAAAAATGTTATGCGGTGCCTGCCAGCCGCAAGAGTTGGGCTTTTGCCTGGACTGTAAAAAATCCCGCTTATCAGTATCAAATATCTATATGTTTTTAATATAAACTAGGGTAAAATCTTAGTTTAGCGTTTTAAATCATTTTCTCAGCCATATCATGCCAATTTTTGTAGGAAAATAATGAGATATGGCCGATAAAATGATATAGAACGCTAAACTAAGATTTTACCCTAAGATTTTACCTAAACTAGTACAGCCACAAGAAAAAAACAGCTAATCTAAAACGGTACGACTACGTATTAATGCGTAACTGTAACTGTACTTTCCGTTTCCTGAACTTGAACTGATGGTGATATCACTTCCGGTGTGTTCCTACGATCACGTTGTGTCCATGTAGATTCTATCCGGAACCGGAAGTGATGCTATTACTCAGTTCCTGCTGGCTGCTACATCCATGTCGCAAAGCGGCTGCGAGGAGCACTGGGGTGCCTTGGTTATCTAGTGCTGGTGTATTTACGGCCTGGATTAAGGTGCTTTTGTGTAAGTAAATAGGTTGGAGAATGCAGTACAGAAGTTATGATCCTTATACTATATCATAATGTGGAAATTATAAGATTTACGTTTTAGTAATCCCCGTACCGTGTTATTCAGGAATCTTAACATAAAACGTGTACTGCTTGAATTCTTTACCGGAAACAATATTTTTGCTTGTATAAAATTAAATGTTTTTCAATTGCATATATATTGGTTTACATAGAGGTATGCCTTTCACGTAACCTCATTAGCCCATCTGTCCTATAAACCTAATCCAAGGTGTTACGTTGGAGGGCAGCTCAGGATTAAAGGGATAATGAACCCAAATTTTTTTTCTTTCATGATTTAGAAAGAGCATGCTACATTTAGCCACCAATCAGCAAGCGCTACTCAGGTTCTAAACCAAAGATGGGCAGTCTCGTAAGCTTGCATTCCAGCTTTTTCAAATAAAGATACAAACAGAAGGAAAAACATTTGAAAATAGGAGTAAATTAGAATGTTGCTTAAAATTGCATTCTACATCTGAATCATGAAAGAAAAAAATTGGGTTCAGTATCCCTTAATGCCTTTTTCAGCATCATTTATGTAATTAGCTTTTGTACTTAGAATGCTTCCAAACAACTATGCAGCAAACGTGCTAGTGCAGACTGAGGGTTTCTGCCAGAACCTCACAATAGTCACACATCTTTCTGTGGACACTTGATATTTTATTAGTTTTTTTAATTTACTCTCACATTCATGATGTGGGATGTGTTTGTCACTTTACAAATAATAATTGTGGAGAAGAACAAACTGTAATCTCCTAAAAATCTTGTGACACAGTGAAATAATGTATAGAGATTGTTAGCATCAGTAAAGTCAGATTATTATACTATGGTAAATTGATTTAATGAATGAGTGCATTGCTCACATTTTTTCATTGTGAAGATATGAAAGGCTAAATCATTGTTTCCAGGAGTGTATTCATCTCCATGATGGTTTATTTAGTTCATGATCTTATTTGTTAGAGCACAACATTTTTTTGTTTAGTGGAATTCTATGTGTTTAACTTCTGCAAAAGGGTTTAAACACACAGGTAAAGTTGTGCTCGGTAGCTGTAAGCATTGCTGCTTCCAAACTCAAGAGTTGTTGAATGGAGGGGGCTGTTGCTTTTGCCAAGAGACTCAATGTCCGTCTCTTGCTCAGAGTTGGCAGTTTTCTGCGGCTTCCAATAGAGATTTTATGTGTTTAACCCCTTGGTTGGGAAAGACCTAAAATTCCACTGAGCGTGAATGAACTGAATGAATTAGTGTTTCTTTTTTTGTACCAAAACATCCCTTTTAATTTAGTAATAATAATAATTACATCTTTTCATATCTACTGTATGTATACATTTCAATTTTTTTGAAAACAAAGACCACAGAAGTCCTGTTTTGTTTTATTTCAACCTACAGAGATTATTAACAGGTAATCCTCAATTATACACCTGCACTATGCTCTCCATGTCTATTCTGTTCTTTCTATCTGCCCTTCCCCTAAAACTCACAGCATGGCCCTATAACAATAAACCTCACACAATCCATATCTCACACTCCCTTCTCTCCTCTCCTATGGTGTCCTCCCATGGACTATTGTGTCTGCTTTGAAACGCTTTCTCATCTTATTCTCCAATCATGTTAAATCTTACACGTCTCACTCACACTTGCAGCTGGTGATGTCTCTCCTAACCCGGGCCCGTTACAATTACCATACTACCACGCTATCTCTGTCTCCCATATTAAAACCTCTAGGCCACGCAATTTTAACAATCTCATCTCCATTAACCCACAGCGCTTATCCCCTTTCTTTTCTTCTGCTGTCTGTAAATTTCACTCTGTCTTTAACAAACTTACAACCGTTCACAACCTATTTGTCTCTAATGCTTTCAGCCTTTAAGCAATTACCTAAACATGCCTATCTTCTGACGCTACTTCCGTTGCTGCTCTCACACATGGTGGTCTCCACTTTAGCCATACACCCAGGCCACACATAATGTTGCCATCTGGGTGGCCTAATGAAGTAGCTGGGTGGAGGCAGTGTAATACTTTCTAGTATTATGAAATATTCTGCTATCCAAAGCACAATTTAATTGCATTATTTAACATAAACCTATTTAATGATAATTTGTGGAACAAGAAATAGAACATTTTTAACTATGGCTAATTTTAGCTTAATATTGTCTTTATATTTTAGACGGGTGGTGTGCCCATTAAAAACGGTCTTGGTGAGAACACTGGAGAGACATGATGGCTCTCCCCTGATCTTACTCACCCCTCCTGCACCTATCAGTACATGCCTCCGTTCCCCTCTCTTTGAGTGGCAGTCATCTACAGCCCTCCTGGATCAACCTCCCAATTTCTTGACATTTTTGCTGCCTGGCTTCCTCACTTTCTCTCTCCAAACATACCAACTCTAATACTGGGGGACTTCAACATCCTCATTGATAACCCATCTGTCCCTGCTGCCTCTAAACTTTTTACACTCACATCCTCATTCTGTCTCCCACAATCCATCCTATTTCCTACTCACCGCAACACCTGATCTATATCTGATTTCACTTGTCATCTCTTTCCAATTTTAGACCACCACCTGTTCACCTTTAATCTTAATGTACTGGCTAAACCCACTTTGCCATCTTTCCCCCACACCTGTAGAAATCGGCACGCTTTTGATCCAATCCAATTTTCCACTTATTCAACATCTCCTCCCTCACACTTCCAATATAACCTGCCCTTTTCTCGCTACAGCTCACTATACCAGTAATCTCTTCTCTGCACTAGACACTTGTTGCTCCTCTCCAACTACACAAAATCTCACGTTGTCAGTTACAGCCCTGGCAGTCTCAGCAAACGTGGTACTTTCAAAATTTATTTTGCTCTGCTGAGCATGTCAGGAGGAAATCTCGCTCTGAACCTGGTTTCATCCACAATATGTTCATTCTTTGTTCCTACACTTATGCCCTTCACTTAGTCAAGCAAACTTGCTTCTCTACTCTTTCCTCAAACGACTCTTTGATGAGGCTTCTCCTCATCAATGCCTCTGTCAGGTGGAGCACCTAAAGTCTCTGTCCCGGGTCCTCTACTCTTCTCTATTTATGGCTCCACCCCTGCATTTGTCTTATACCAATATATTGACCAGTACTACATAGGGTACAATAAGAACATTATATATAAACCTACTTTATATAAAGAGATTGATGGCCCATTTTTGGTTCGGACCACTGGATAGCGCTTGCTGGTTTGTGTCTACATTTAGCCAGCAATCGGCAAGCTCTACCCAGGTGCTGAACCAAAAATGGGCCGGCTCCTAAGCTTACATTCTTGTTTTTCAAATAAAGTTAGCAAGTGAACAAAGAAAATTGATAATAGGAGTAAATTAGAATGTTGCTTGAAATTGCATGCTCTATCTGAATCATGAAAGAAAAAATAGGTTTAGTATCCCTTAAAATATAAAGTTTCTTCTTTTAGATTCAGTAAATCAAAAATATTTAATGGCTAGTTTAATTGCTGATATAGTGTGTGTGTAAGTTGTTTTACAATCAAGTGGTATTTAATTTATTGATATTTACATTGGTACGATGCATTGGCCTATACCAGTGTTTTTCAACATGTGAGACGGGCCTCCCCGGGGAGGTACGGGAGCAGTGATACTTTGCACTATCCTATGGAAACCATAAAGCAACAGCTGGCTTTGGCAAAACGGAACAGTTTACAAGAGTCGGCAATGACACTTGCCATATAGTGGTGGAATGTGGCAAAGGGCAGGATATATAGGTGGAAGAAAGATACTGAGGTTGAAATCGCTCAGAGACTGAGCTGCGATTGTTGTCTTGATCAGTAACTTGCGTTTAACACGAGTAACAAATTGCAAATTGAAATGTGAGAGAAGCACTCTTTTAGTTGAGCAGAATCGGCTCTTGATAACTGTGTGTGTGAACCATAGATCAGTTGTAAATTTCCTAAATTAAAACTAAAACAAATATTACAATTTTCTTTTAAGAGAAAAAAAATAAGGTACCATCTATTAAAAGAGGGGCCCCTATATATCAGTAACAGGACACAGCCTTACACATTTATCTATAGAGAACATATAATCAGCAATAGTAAGCGATCCATTACAAATTGTGTAAACAGGTAATAGTAACATCAATTCATATGACAAATGTCATCAAACTAGGGCTAGGTGTAAATCACAAGCTCAGCACTATATCATGCAAACCATAGTCCCAAATCACCTGATTTCATATAAACAATCCAAATTATGACTCCTATTTTATTTCTGGGTTGCACATAAGACAGGAGTAGTTGTAAACTTAAAAAGAAACTTATAGTGTCCTGAAAAAGTGAAAAGTAAAATATCTGTAGATGTCCATTAGGCTAAAGGCATAACTATAAAGCACATTACCATGTGCAGGAGCTCATTGGAGTGTTAAGAAGCTGGTGCCATGCACAGACCAACTTTTTGCAAACCAACTAATCGATTATGAGATTCGTTGACTATTTTCATAATCGATTATTATCAATTATGCCGATTAGTTGTTGCAGCTCTAGTTTTTAAACTGTGAAAAGGTAAGCTGAACCGCACATGCTGTTACATATTATATTGAATACTGGAGGCAATGCAGCCTCTTTACTCGCAAGGGTCTAGCTGCATATGATTGCTTGGCACTTGAGTGTAAAGCTAGTAGTATTTTCTAGACAAATGCATTAATTAATTTTTGCTGTTTTTTTTTTTTCTTTTTCTCCGACACAAGTCAGAAGATTTCCTTCCTTTCTTTTCCTTACTTTACTTCTGTTACCAAATTAACAATGTTCTGTTTGTATCATTTGTTGAAAATCATACCTATGTAACTGAAGGGCAGCAATGCACTACTGGGAGCTAGCTGGTGATTGGTGGCTACACACATGTTGTATATGTGGTTCAAGGGATGTGTTCCTCTAGGTCCCAGTAGTGTTTTGTAGCTAAGGAAGAGACTTATATGATGAACTCTTTTGGGGGCGTTTAAACTAGTAGCATGTTTTTATTATTGCACAATTACTTGCAAATAACACCGTAGACCATTTTTCTTTTTGCACTTTTATGTTGGGCTCGACGAATCCACGGGCTAGGGAGGCACTGACTCCTAGAATTTTACCACTTGCTCCAAACGTTTTGCGTTATTCACCATATTTCTATATACAAATACCATTGTCCGGCTCCTAAATATACTTATGGGCTCCTAAATTTTAAACAGATTTGTGCTTTAAACATGCAGAGTGTAAATAGTAACATTGTGAAATAATGCATCACCTTGGGTTTAGTTTGTTGCTATATGTTCTCTAGATTAGTGGTACGGTTTGTTATTGTTGCTATTTACCCTCTGTGACACTGTTCCTGGTATGATATGGTAACACTGTATCCTTAAAGGGGAATTGATCCCAGGGTTGCCCATTCACTTTGACTGCAACATGAAACAAGCACTCAACTACCGCCTTCTTTTAATAGCTGCTGCAGTGCTGGTTTATTTTGAGGCTGTCCTGGGGCCGCTGCTGTGGACTATAATGTGCAGCACCTCACTACACCTTTTTTAGTGTTGGCCATCCTGCAGCTTTCTGTTAGCCTAGCCACAGCCTGTAATCACTTAGTTGCCCCATCCAACATAAGTACTGTTTTGTACTGAGCTTGCAGCTGTCAGGGAGGCAAATGTTCTAGGAGCAGATGTGCGGCCTTATCTGCAGGGTGCTGGAGTACTTTAGCATGATGTGGGTGATCAAGCTGCCTACCATAACTATATAGTGCTATTTGTTTTACATGTGATGCCCAAAGATTGTTGGAAAATAATAGTATCCTCAAATATTTATTTTTATTGTTCATCTTTATTTTTGTTTGGAATTTGCCTTATAAATTAGCTGGTTTACCAAACCCCTCATTCAAATCCTATCACTGGGACGCTACCTAGGTAGGAAGATGGCCGCTTGAGTAGGCGGTGCACATGTGCTGTTGCTATACACGCAAGTGCTTAGGTCACAGCCCAGCTTCAGTGTGCTGAAGAGGATGAGACTGGCTTAACTTAAGCTGATTAGCTAAAACTATGCGCATGCTCAGCTCCCTTAATTTAAGATAGTAGGAGCGCCCACACATAACACTGCGCATGCGAATATTGAGTCCTCCGTTTTTGTCACAATGTAGTCACCTTGCACATTGTGAGCGCTCATTGGCACTATGCTTTTTTGGAAAGAATAACCCCTTTTTCGAGCTGTCTTTAATTTGTCACAGCAAAATAAAAATGATTTATTTTATACTAATCTTGTTCAGGAGTTAATTGGTAAATAAGATTAGTAGAAATATTACCTAGACCTCAGCTGCTAAATGCAGGTTTACAGCATCTGTATGCACCCCAGGCTTTCCAAAGCAGGTTGTTAGCATGACATAGACAGAGGGAGCATAGAACATTAGTAACCTTATACAGAGGTGTAGGGACAGGTATGATTCTTATTTTATTGCTCAACTATAAATTGTATACATAAGGTTCAGCAGAAAATATGTATAAATGTATTTATTATTTAAAGTTTACTTTAAAATATTACTACAAGAGAACCCATTACAGATAACTTGTGCATTTTTCACTTGTATAGAAAGCTATGATACTGGGAACAGATAATTTATTCTTTTTTTGGGACACTCATAATTAGCTTGCAGGCAGCCTCTGTGTATATTCATATATATGTGATAGATATATTATTTTTTTTTTCTCTGAGTGTAGGACAGACACAATTTGTACACAAAAGCAATAGGTTTTTAATGTCCCTTTAAAATAGTATATGCCTGTGTAGTTAATCGGATTGTAATAATGTGAATACATAATTTCATCTAACATGTAATGCAGTATTATTAGACTGATTCTAAGTGCAATCGGATGCTTCGTCAGCTCCCCAATAGTGGAAGAAGGTGGCTGTTTGTGGCGTTCGGCTCTTTTCGGAGCTGGATTCCTTTTTGTGAAAGTGCAAAACACTACGGTTGTGTAATTTCAGATCTTAGTGTGTTGCACTTTAACAAGAAAGGTATCAGATTCCGAAAAGAGCCGAACGCCACGAGTGGCCACCGCCTTATGCATTTGGATGCTAATGGAGCATCCCAATTGCACATATCTATTAGACTGTTTTGTCCACATTGATTAGCTGAGATATTGGTATGTCTGTCAAATGATTAGATTTTGCACTTAAAGGGACAGTAAAGTAAAAAGTCAACTTTTGTGATTCAGATAGCTCATGCAATTTTAAGCAACTTTATTCTATTGTCAAATTTGCTTCTTTCTTTTTGGTATGCTTTGTTGAAAAGTAAATCTCTGAAGGTTTAGGGCAGCACTGCACTGCTAGTAGCTAGCTGAACACACTGGACGAGCCATATACGAGTAGCCACTGTTGCTGCTCCTGAGCCTACCTCAATGTGATTTTCAAAAAAATATACCAACAGAACAAATTCAATTTGATAATGGAATTAAATTGGAGTTGTTTGACTTTGCATGCTCCGTTTGTATCGTAAGGTTATTTTTTAAATAAACTGTCCCTTTTTAAGTGTATTTATTTTGTTTTCTGTTGAATATGCAATGAGTTATTAGAAACCCTTATTATAAAGTGCACATGACTCCGCTGTAGTGAAACCGAATTAATAGTCTATTTTATGCACTAAAGTGGTTTGAGGCGCTTTAGAGGAAAAAGCTCTATAGAAATTAAATTTACCCTTTGCGGTCCTATGTCGGAATATATCTGACAAAGGGTTTTAGCGCATGCGCTCAAATGTCGGATATATTCCGACTTTGCCGCTTTTGCATTTCACAGCTAAATACAGTATCTCACAAAAGTGAGTACACCCCTCACATTTTTGTAAATATATTATTATATCTTTTCATGTAACAACACTGAAGAAATGACACTTTGCTACAATGTAAAGTAGTGAGTGTACAGCCTGTATAACAGTGTAAATTTGCTGTCCCCTCAAAATAACTCAAAACACGGCCATTCATGTCTAAACTGTTGGCAACACAAGTGGGTACACCCCTAAGTGGAAATGTCCAAATTGTGTAAATATTTTATGCGGCCACTCATGCAGGCCCAGACCATACACTCCCACCACCATGCTTGACTGTAGGCAAGACACATTTGTCTTTGTACTCCTCACCTGGTTGCCGCCACACATGCTTGACACCATCTGAACCAAATAAGTTTATCTTGGTCTCATCGGACCACAGGACATGGTTCCTGTAATCCATGTCCTTAGTCTGCTTGTCTTCAGCAAACTGTTTGCAGGATTTCTTGTGCATCATCTTTAGAAGAGGCTTCTTTCTGGGATGACAGCCATGCAGGCCAATTTGATGCAGTGAGCGGCGTATGGTTTGAGCACTGACAGGCTGACCCCCCCACTCCTTCAACCTCTGCAGCAATGCTGGCAGCACTCATACGTCTATTTCCCAAAGACAACCTCTGGATATGACGCTGAGCACGTGCAATCAACTTCTTTGGTCGATCATGGCGAGGCCTGTTCTGAGTGGAACCTGTCCTGTGAAACCACTGTATGGTCTTGCGCACCGTGCTGCAGCTCAGTTTCAGGGTTGGCAATCTTCTTATAGCCTAGGCCATCTTTATGTAGAGCAGAAATTCTTTTTTTCAGATCCTCAGAGAGTTCTTTGCCATGAGGCGCAATGTTGAACTTCCAGTGACCAGTATGAGAGAGTGTGAGACCTTGTAACACTAACGAGTCACATGACACCGGGGATAGAAAATGGCTAATTGGGCCCAATTTGGACATTTCCACTTAGGGGTGTACTCCCCTTTGTTGCCAATGGTTTAGACATTAATGGCTGTGTGTTGAGTTATTTTGAGTGGACAACAAATTTACACTGTTATACAGGCTGTACACTCACTACTTTACATTGTAGCAAAGTGTCATTTCTCCAGTGTTGTCACATGAAGATATAATAAAATATTTACAAAAATGTGAGGGGTGTACTCACTTTTGTGAGATACTGTAGCAACATCTAGCTGTGACTTGCTATTTAGCTGTGTAATTAAAAAAATATTGGTGAGAAAATTAAATGGCTCCCCATACACTCCAGAATATAATATAAAGTATTAACCCTAACTTTCAAAGCACTCAACAGTCTATCTCCCAACTATATTTCCTCTCTCATTGTGAAATATTCCCCATCCCATCCTCTTCGATCAACCTCTGACCTAAGTCTCTCCACTCCTGTTATCTCTACGTCCCAATCCCGTCTCCAAGACTTCGCATGTGCTGCTCCTGTCCTCTGGAACACTCTAACCCACTCCATAAGACTGTCTCCAACTGTGTATAGCTTCAGACGCTCCTTGAAAACCCACCTATTCAGAGAGGCTTACCATCTCTCCTGATCCCTCCTCCGAACAAAACTAATACATGAACTGCTTGACTCACTGCTGCAACTACAACTAATGTGACATGCTACCCCAACCTTATGTCTCTGCACCCTAAACCTGTAGACTGTGAGCTCTCCGGAGCAGGGCCCTCTTCTTCCTGTACTAGATTTCTTTAGTTTTATGTTTTGTATTTTATCACAAATCCTTGTCATTGTATACCCCTATGACTGTACCCAGCGCTACGGAATTTGGCAGCGCTATACAAATAAAGGATAATAATAAAGTCCCGGAAAGGGTTAATATTTCATGCATGTCCTTTTACTGGACTATAGCAGAGGTCTTTTTGTATCACAATATGGATACTGCTAGAGTTGTGCATAGCTTGATGTTCTAGGTTATGTGTATATTCTTTGCCAATGTCGCTAGAATATTAAAGGGACATAAAGATCAGATTTGAAATGTAAGTGTATTACAAGGTAAAATAGAAGTATTTTGTTATGCATTGCATTTCCCTTAAACAAATTTGCTGCACTAAATTTTTTGTTAGATGTTGTGTGATTGTCAGGTGTTCACATACTTTTGAATTGTATTTTTGTGGTGCACGTTTACTCAAATAAATCTAGCGCCGAAAATAGCCTAATACTGCAGACAGCTAATTATTGTTAACCTTATCACTTGACATCTATGCAGGCAAGAATTACCTTATTAAAATTTTGGGACTTTTTCAAATGAGGAGTTTTAAGATATATTTCTGTTTAGGGGTGATGAGGGCTGCAGACCTCTTAAAATAGGGCCAAAGGTATGAAGTATTTCTTACTGTTATGACATAACTGGGTGGACATAGTACTTGTTGTTTTAAAGGGATATTCCAGCCCAAACTGGATGTCTTTCAGTTTTAAATAGAAACATTTTTGTAATATACATGTATTAGCAAAAATGTTTCTTATAAAAGCTATAGCTGTTTCAAATGTGTATTTAAAGGGACAGTCTAGTCAAAATTAAACTATCATGATTCAGATAGGACATGCAATTTTAACAATTTCCCTATTTTCTTTTATATTATTCAAATTTGCTTTGTTCTCTTGGTATTCTTAGTTGAAAGCTAAACCTAGGTAGGCTCATATGCTAATTTCTAAGCCCTTGAAGGGCACCTCTTATCTGAATGTATTTGACAGTTTTTCATAGCTAGAGGGCGTAAGTTCATGTGTGCTGTATAGGTAACATTGTGCTCACGCACGTGGAGCTATTTAAGAGTTAGTACTAAATGCCTGAAGAGGGGGGAGAGGGCAAAAGAGAGGGGGGGGGGGAAAGAGGGCAAAAGAGAGGGGGGGGGGAAAAGAGGGCAAAAGAGAGGGGGGGGAAAAGAGGGCAAAAGAGAGGGGGGGGAAAGAGGGCAAAAGAGAGGGGGGGGAAGAGGGCAAAAGAGAGTGGGGGGGGAAGAGGGCAAAAGAGAGTGGGGGGGAAGAGGGCAAAAGAGAAGTGGGGGAAGAGGGCAAAAGAGAGGGGGGGGAAGAGGGCAAAAGAGAGGGGAGGGAAGAGGGCAAAAGAGAGGGGGGAAGAGGGCAAAAGAGAGAGAGGGGGGAAGAGGGCAAAAGAGAGAGAGGGGGGAAGAGGGCAAAAGAGAGAGGGGGGGGAAGAGGGCAAAAGAGAGGGGGGGGGAAGAGGGCAAAAGAGAGGGGGGGGAAGAGGGCAAAAGAGGGGGGGGGGAAGAGGGCAAAAGAGGGGGGGGAAGAGGGCAAAAGAGGGGGGGGGAAGAGGGCAAAAGAGAGGGGGGGGAAGAGGGCAACAGAGAGGGGGGGGAGAGGGCAACAGAGAGGGGGGGAGAGAGGGCAACAGAGAGAGCAAAAAAGGGGGGGGGGGAGAGGGCAACAGAGAGGGGGGGGAGAGAGGGCAACAGAGAGGGGGGGGAGAGAGGGCAACAGAGAGGGGGGAGAGAGGGCAACAGAGAGGGGGGGAGAGAGGGCAACAGAGAGAGCAAAAGAGGGGGGGGGGGGAGAGGGGGCGAGAGAGGGCAACAGAGAGAGCAAAAGAGGGTGCGAGAGAGGGGAGAGAGAGAGCAAAAGAGAGGGTGAGAGACGGCCGGCCAAAGAGAGGGGGGGGAGAGAGAGCTTTGTAGTGGCGGCAGTCTAGTTGGCTACCCCTTTTATCTCTCTTTTCTCTATTCTTTGTTTGAAATACTGGGAGGGAAGGGAAAGTCGGAATGGATACTTGAATGCTCTGTTTGGAGTGTCTTTGCCTCCTCCTGGTGGCCAGGTGTTATATTCCCATAGGTAAGAATGGGATTTAGTGTACTCTCACTACCAAGAAAGAAAATAATGCGACATCCAACTGCCATTCGAAGATTTATTTACGTTTTCTTTCACGATTCTGATAAAGCAGATGATTTTTAATTTACTTCTTTTGTCAAATTTTCTTTGTTCTTGTGGTATCTTTTGTTGTAAAGCAGGGGCATAAGCTCTGTAGCGTGCACATGTCTGGAGCACTATATGGCAGCAGTTTTGCAAGAATGTTATCCATTTGCAAGAGCACTAAATGGCAGCACTATTTCCTGCATGTAGTGCTCCAGATGCCTACCTAGGTATCTTGTTAACGGGACAGTTTACCCAAATATCTTCTCCTTTTTAATTTGTTCCCAATGATCCTTTTTACAGTCTGGAAAGTATTAAATTGTTTACAAGTAGCTCGTTTACCCTTATTTCAGCATTTAAAATAGCTGATTTGCCAGTGGTATCCCCACCTATACTGAAAGTTTCTATACTTAAAGGGACATTATACACTTATTTTTTCTTTGCATAAATGTTTTGTAGATGATCTATTTATATAGCCCACAAAGTTTTCTTTTTAAATTTTTTTTATAGTTTTGCTTATTTTTAAATAACATTGCTCTGATTTTCAGACTCCTAACCAAGCCCCAAAGTTTTATTTGAATACCGTCAGCTACCTTCTCCAGCTTGCTCCTGTTTGTGTAAAGGGTCTTTTCATATGCAAAAGAAGGGGGAGGGGGGAGTGTCTTATTTCCCACTTGCAGTGGGCTTTCCAGCTGCCTTTTCAACAGAGTTAAACTGAAAGCTTCTAAGTACGTTTTTAAACCATTTTATACTGGATTTTTATATCAGTATCTGTGCATCTTATTCTTTATAGTAGTGTCTATTACATGCAGTTATATGAAAATGAGTGTATACTGTCTCTTTAAGTCCAGGCTATTGACGGGCAATGTAAACACATCCAGCAGAAGAAATTACTCTTCCGGTGGGGTGTAGAAGAGATAACTAATACAATGATAATTTCCCATTGTTCTCTTGAAGTATTGGGCTTTTGTTTACAGATAAGTATAAGATAAGGAAGGTTGTGTGTACACAAAGTGATAACATAATGAGATCTGATGTTACCTGTAGACGCAACCCAATGTAGTAGGCTGTGGTTTCAAAACATAAAACCAGCTATTTCATATACTCAAACCTGAAGATGCATATTCTTATACATGTTATACTCTGCAGCTGACATGTTATAACAAGTCATTAGAGATGCATTAAATGGACAGTCAAGTCAGAATTAAACTTTAATAATTCAGATAGGGCATGCAATTTTAAACAACTTTCCAATTTACTTTTATCAAATTTGCTTTGGTCTCTTGGTATTCTTTTTGAAAGCTAAACCTAGTTTGGTTTAAACTGATTTCTTAACTGTTAAAGGCTGCCTCTTATCTCAGTGCATTTTGGCAGCTTCAGTTAGACCATGTTCATGTGTGCCATATAGAGAACATTGTGCTCACTCCGGTGGAGTTACTTGAGTCAGCACTGATTGGCTAAAAGGAAGTCTGTCAAAAAAACAGAGATAAGGGGGATGTCTGCAGAGGCTTAGATGCAAGGTAATCATAGAGGTACAAAGTGTATTAATATATCGGTGTTGATTATGCAAAACTGGGGATTGGGTTATAAACAATACAAATCATCTGTCCGTTTAGGAGAAAAAAAAGCAATTTTACAGTATACTGTCCCTTTAAAAAGAATACCATGTGAACTATTTTTTTTTTTTTAAATAGTGTTCTCTTTCGCAATCACAAACAATTTTTTTTGGGTTTCATACCCTTTAAAACTGCATGCTCTATCTGAATTGTGAGTTTAATTTTGACTTTAGTGTCCCTTTAATGCTTATCTATGTTATGTAATCATGTATAAAGTAGTGACACACAGTATCCTTCAGGTTATATCCCCTGTGACAGTGGATGTGGTATTAGATGTAGGCGCAGAACATGCTTTATTACAAACCATGCAAGAAAAAGTGTGTGTGTGCTGAGTATATATGTGTGTGTGTGTGTATGTATGTGTGTGTGTATGTATGTGTGTGTATATGTATATATATATATATATATATATATATATATATATATATATATATATATATATATATATATATATATATATATATACGAAACTCAAAAAATTAGAATATTGTGTACAAGTTCATTTATTTCACTAATGCAACTTAAAAAGGGAAACTAATATATGAGAGACTCATTACATGCAAAGCAAGATAGTTCAAGCCGTGATTTGTCATAATTGTGATGATTATGGCTTACAGCTAATGAAAACCCCAAATCCACAATCTCAGAAAATTAGAATATTGTGAAAAGGTGCAATATTCTAGGATTAAAGTGTCCCACTCTAATCAGCTAATTAAGTCATAACACCTGCAAAGGGTTCCTGAGCCTTTAAATGGTCTCTCAGTCTGGTTCAGTAGGAATCACAATCATGGGAAAGACTGCTGACCTGACAGTTGTGCAGAAAACCATCATTGATAACCTCCATAAGGAGGGAAAGCCTCAAAAGGTAATTGCAAAAGAAGTTGGATGTTCCCAAAGTGCTGTATCAAAGCACATTAATAGAAAGTTATGTGGAAGGGAAAAGTGTGGAAGAAAAAGGTGCACAAGCAGCAGGGATGACCGCAGCCTGGAGAGGATTGTCAGGAAAAGGCCATTCAAAAGTGTTGGGGACTTTCACAAGAGCCACCACACACAGACGGATTCTGGACATGGGCTTCAAATGTCGTATTCCTCTGGTCAAGCCACTCCTGAACAACAAACAACGTCAGAAGCGTATTACCTGGGCTAAAGAAAAACAGACCTGGTCTGTTGCTCAGCGGTCCAAAGTTCTCTTTTCTGATGAGAGCAAATTTTGCATCTCATTTAGAAACCAAGGACCCAGAGTATGGAGGAAGAATGGAGAGGCACACACTGCAAGATGCTTGAAGTCCAGTGTGAAGTTTCCACAGTCTGTGTTGATTTGGGGAGCCATGTCATCTGCTGGTGTTGGTCCACTGTGCTTTATTAAGTCCAGGGTCTACGCCTACTACCAGGAGATTTTGGAGCACTTCATGCTTCCTTCCGCAGACGAGCTCTATGGGGATGCTGACTTCATTTTCCAGCAGGACTTGGCACCTGCCCACACTGCCAAAAGCACCAAAACCTGGTTCAATGACCGTGGGATTACTGTGCTTGATTGGCCAGCAAACTCGCCTGACCTGAACCCCATAGATAATCTATGGGGCATTGCCAAGAGATGAGACATGAGACCGAACAATGCAGAAGAGCTGAAGGCCTCTATTGAAGCATCCTGGTCTTCCATAACACCTCAGCAGTGCCACAGGCTGATAGCTTCCACGCCGCATTGAGGCAGTAATTGCTGCAAAAGGGGCCCAAACCAAGTACTGAGTACATACAGTATGCATGCTTATACTTTTCAGAGGTCCGATATTGTTCTATGTACAATCCTTGTTTTATTGATTGCATGTAATATTCTAATTTTCTGAGATTGTGGATTTGGGGTTTTCATGAGCTGTAAACCATAATCATCACAATTATGACAAATCACGGCTTGAACTATCTTGCTTTACATGTAATGAGTCTATCTCATATATTAGTTTCACCTTTTAAGTTGCATTAGTGAAATAAATGAAGTTTTGCACGATATTCTAATTTTTCGAGTTTCACCTGTACATACATACATATGTACATACATACATACATACATACACACACATACAAACACGCACACACACACACATACATGCACGCGCACACACACACACACATATACATACTGTACGTACATACATACACACACATATACATACTGTACGTACGTACATACATACACACACATATACATAATGTACGTACGTACATACAGGCACACACATGCGCGCACACACACACAATTTAGAATCAATATACTGACATAAGGTTCTCTGGTAGTGTGTGATATACAGACTCTGATTTCCACTTCTATTAAACAATCATTTACAGCAATAAAATGCATGCAGCTGCTTTTTAGTGTGTGTGATTGGCTTATGCCCTGGCTAGTCAGTTCTGGTTGTGTCTTTACTGCAGCAAGTGTGACAAACAGCTGGCTTTCTGTCATTGGAATGCAGCATGACGCATGAAACCTGTGTGTGCTAAGACAGATTAGCGGCCTCATGGGGAAACCAGCTGCCTCATCAGTGATGATGGGGGGGGGGACAGCTTCTTTAAATGGACATTAAACACCAATTTTTTCTTTCATGATTCAGATAGACAATAGAATTTTTTAAAAGTTTCCAATTTACTTCTATTGTCAAATTTGCTTTGTTCTCGTGTTATTCTTTGTTGAAGGGATACCTACGTAGGTGGCGTGCACATGCCTGAAGCACTATATGACAGGAAATAGTGCTGCCATCTAGTGCTCCTGTTAATGTATAACTGTTACAAAAATGCTGCTATATAGTGCTGCAGACACGTGCACACTCTCAATCTTACATTATTGCTTTTCAACAAAGGATAACAAGAACATTTTGATAATAGAAGTAAATTAGAAAGTTGTTTAAAATGTTATGTTCTACCTAAACCTTACTGCAATTGTTGTTCATGTTTGTTGGCCTTGTAGTACTTTAGGAATTAAAGAGCCATAACGGTTGAAATATTACAAGCTCTAATTCATTAGCGCATGTCATTTTAAGACTGTGTCTCTTCACTACCGTGTGTTTAACCCCTGCAAAGGGGTTAAACACACAAGTCCCGCTTGGAACTCTTAGAGCACAGCTGTCACAAGCGGAAACTGCCTCTGATCCAGTCGGTAGTGCAGATTGCATGACTCGGATGTGTAAACAGCGCTGCTGATATAAAGTATGGAATCTTTTTAGATATTTTCTTTTGTTATGGAATATGAGTTCTCTCTTTTTTTTTTTTTCTTCCATATGTTCCATCCCTTGTGCTATGTTATCTGTGGTCCATATGGCATGTAGTAGTATCATATTTGTGTAATGACCTTGCAGTTCATGTGAGAGCATACCTTTAAAATGCAGCATCTGCTGAAAACTTACAACACTTAAGCAGAGTTGCAAATTGAATGATCGCTGGCAAACACATGCCACTCAACTTTCTGACGCCGGAGTGGCATTTTAATGTGGGCAGCTTTGTAGAGTAAAAGTGGTCATTATTGCAAAAATGATTGTATTGAAAACTGTAGTACAGTCCTGTGTATTTTAGTTTTAACTGTGTGAGGGAAGCAGCTTGTAATATTCTCACAGGCAGAGCCTGTTGTGAACTTGAGATTTATGGCTAGATTTATTAAGCCCTTACGGCAGCAAGTTCTCACAAGAACTTGCTCGCCACGATTTAACAAGCAGTGGTCACCGCTGCTTCCCTAAACTCTTCGCCACCTCTAAACTGGCGAAATTCAATCACCTCGGACGAGTCCGACCGAGGAGATTGACAGCTCCTGCCCGCGCATGATTGTTTGTGCGCGGGCAGGGGGCGGGATTGCACGCGAGCGCAAAATTGTGCTCGTGTGCAATGTTAATTACCTACGGGTAATTTCGCCCTGCCACAGGCGAGCTGAGGCGTACAGGGGAGCGTATACGTGCCCCTGTATGCCTCAGCTATGATAAATCTAGCCCTTAGTGTTACAGATGAGGTATGTGACGTGCAAGGCTGTGTTTTTAAAATGGGAATTTGCAATCCAAGCAGCGTAAATATAGGGGACAAACATTGTGTGAGTGGAGTTGGGATGGCATGAAGTGTTACCATTCAGTGCATACAGGACTTAGTTGAAGAGAACACACCATGATAATGTTTTGCAGCTCTCTTCAAAACCTTCTTATTCTTAACCCTTTACAGGTGCTGGTTGGTGATGCTGGACGCCATCATCTTGCAGCTCACGTATTCTTGCCCCCTGTTAGGCGAGGCGAGCATTCACAGATCCGTTATGTTACCAGCTTTTTCACATGCATAATATAGAACAATGCAGCCACTGCAAGAAATTAAAGTTTTCACTCTGTCTCATGCATAATACAGCTGCCAAAAAGCCGACAACATCGCTAATATGTGAACCTGCACTGCTCCTGAATACAAAATGCCTAAACTCCACTATGGTGGCACTCAGTATGAAGATGTGGATCTTGACCAACTAGCACCTGTAAGGGGTTAAAATAAGAGAACAACTTTGAAGATATCTGTAGGCACAAAAGGAAAAACAATACCATTGTGATTACTATGCTCAGCAGTTTGATGTCAATTTAAAACCTTATACTATGGATTCCACAAACGATTGCTTTTTTGAACACCTAACATTCATTCGGACTAAGCTGCCTATCTCTTTTCTGTGTCATGATGTATTTTTACAACTAGGACCAGAGAAATAATATTATTTTTATGCATGGTATAATGCAGTGCTCAATAAATGCATGGATTTGTTGTAAGGTCCATAATAGCCGAAAAATTACATGCCTCAAAGTGAATATAAATTTAACAGGACAGCCTCACGTCATTGTATAGAATTCTAAAAATGAGCATGAGTTTGTCATGAAATTTTCGAAATTTATTTATTTCCCTAAATTTTAACTTTTTACTGCTCAGCCAATAAGCGCAGCTCTCCCACCCGCCATACTGTCTAATTGACAGGTGACAATTCTTAAAACAACTAATCCTTGTCCCCTTTACATAAACGTCATGGCCCGGGATTAGTTGGTTTAAGATCGTCATCGGTCAATCAATTAGACAAAATGGTGGGCGGGAGAGCTGCGCTTATCGGCGGAGCAGTAAAAGGTAAAAATTTAAGAAAATAAATTTCAAATGTCATGACTTAAACTCATGCTCATTATTATTAGTCTATACAATGCCGTGAGGCTGTCCTGTTAAATTTTCATTCACTTTAATTGCCCTTTGCGGGGGCTAGGACATGGGCATAGGAACCCATATAAGTCTGGGGGTTAGCATTTTTAGCTGCCAGGGTATTCTTATTCAGTAAACTTGGAATTGTCCAGAACAGCAGATTTTAAATAAATAAATAAATATAGATATGATTTAGCACTTCTGAAATCTCCTTAGGAATCAAGCAGCCAGGTAGACACACTAATAGCTTAGATCAAATTCATGCTATTGCATCCATATTTGTGCCCCTATACCCTTTTTTTATAAAATATACATCCAAATGAGACATTAGCTCAGCTATGTGCCCAAATGAGAAATCAGGTCAGATGCATGGACCCATAGCCTTTTCATCCCAGCAATATGTCAAAACTATACCTCTGAACAGACAAATTGGACTCAGCAGCCCTCTTTATTACTGTTAAAGGGACAGTCTTCTCCAGAATTTGTATGGTTTAAAAAGATAGATAATCTCTTTATTATCCATTCCCCAGTTTTGCATTCCAATACGATTATATTAATATACTTTATTCTATAAAGTTAAGACGAGTCCACGGATTCATCCTTTACTTGTGGGATATTATCCTTCCCTACAGGAAGTGGCAAAGAGCACCACAGCAGAGCTGTCTATATAGCTCCTCCCTTAGCTCCATCCCCCAGTCATTCTCTTTGCCTACTCTAAGTACTAGGAAGGGTAAAGTGAAAGAGGTGATAAAATATTAGTTTTTAATTTCTTCAAGCAAGAGTTTATTTTAAATGGTACCGGTGTGTACTATTTACTCTCAGGCAGCAGATGGATGAAGACTGCTGCCTGGAGGATGATGATCTTAGCATTTGTAACTAAGGTTCATTGCTGTTCCCGCAGAGGCTGAGGAGTACAGGAAACTTCAGTGTGAGGAACGTTTTCATGCTATGCAGCAATGAGGTATGTTCAGTCATATTTTTCTGGAGAGACTGTGTATTTCAGAAAGGCTGACATTATACCCAGGAGGGTAAGGGTATGCAGTAATCCTAGAGCTAAAAGAAGGACATTACTTAGCTTGCATAGGGGGGCAATTACTAATATGGTTGACACTGAATGGCAAATGTTTGTGAGCAAACGTTTTTTGATTGGGAGTGCTTTAATGTTTTTGTGGGCAATAAACGTTTTGGGTGACTTTATTAAGGACACACATGGCTTAACTTTAGGGTCTTAGAACCCACATGGCTAGTTATAACCGCTCTGGTGCGGTTCTTTAAGGCTGAGGTAACATCGAGTGAGATGGGCGGGGCCTATTTTCGCGCCTCAGATGCGCAGTTAGTTTTGTCAGCAAGCAGCAAGCTCTAACTCCTGAGGGCCCTTTTGTATGTTTTGGGCCAAATCGAAGCTTTTACCCCACACTTTCAATCCCTGAGGGCAGGTAGGGCCACAGCAGGGCTGTGGCAAGGTGCTGAGTGTTTTTTTCCGGATCTGGGCCTATTTTTGATCCAGTTTGGAAATTAAGGGGTTAATTGTTAAAAAAAAAAAAATTGTGGTGCAATCTTAACTACCTATAGTGTGTCTACATACAAACTTTTGAAAAATTTGGTGCATGTTTAGGCTGTTTTGCAGAACGTGTGTGCTTTTTTTTTCTCTTAAAGGCACAGTACCGTTTTTTAAGATTGTTATTTTTTTCACTAAATAAAGTGTTTTCATGATTGTTTGTAGTCATTACTAGCCTGTTCAACATGTCTGACATGGAGGAAAGTCAATGTTCAATATGTTTAGAAGCCATTGTGGAACCTCTACTTAGAATGTGTCCCTCATGCACTGAAAGGTCAATAAATTGTAAAGAACATATTTTAGCTACTAAAAGTATGTCGCAGGATGATTCTTAGTCAGAAGAGAATCAGGTTATGCCATCTAATTCTCCCCAAGTGTCACAACAGTTATCGCCCGCACAAGCGACGCCAAGTACTTAAAGTGAGTCTAATTCTTTCACCCTGCAAGATATGGCCGCAGTTATGAATACTACCCTCACAGAGGTTTTATCTAAGCTCCCTGGGTTGCAGGGGAAGCGCAGCAGGTCTGGTGTGAGAACAAAAGCTGAGCCCTCTGACGCTTTATTAGCCATATCAGATGTACCCTCACAATGTTCTGAAGTGAGGGATTTGCTGGCTGAGGGAGAGATTTCTGACTTGGGAAATATGCTCCCTCAGACAGATTCAGATATGACGGCTTTTAAATTTCAGGGAGGTTTTAGCGACTCTGGATGATTGTGACCCTATTGTAGTTCCAGAGAAATTGTGTAAAATTGACAGATTCCTAGAGGTTCCTGCCTACACTGATGTTTTTCCCGTCCCTAAGAGGATTTCGGAAATTGTTACTAAGGAGTGGGATAGACCAGGTATTCCGTTCGCTCCCCCTCCTACTTTTAAGAAAATGTTTCCCATATCAGACGCCGTGCGGGACTCGTGGCAGATGGTCCCTAAGGTGGAGGGAGCTATTTCTACCCTGGCTAAGCGTACAACTATACCTATTGAGGACAGTTGTGCTTTCAAAGATCCTATGGATAAAAAATTAGAGGGTCTCCTGAAGAAAATATTTGTTCATCAAGGTTTTCTTATCCAACCTATAGTGTGCATCGTTCCTGTAACTACTGTAGCGTCCTTTTGGTTCGAGGCTCTGGAAGAGGCTCTTCAGGTTGAGACTCCATTAGAGGATATTCTGGATAGAATTAGGGCTCTCAAGCTAGCTAATTCTTTCATTACAGATGCCGCTTTTAAATTGGCTAAATTAGCGGCGAAGAATTCAGGTTTTGCCATTTTAGAGCGTTATGGCTTAAGTCCTGGTCTGCTGATGTGTCATCAAAAGCTAAGCTTTTAGCCATCCCTTTCAAGGGTAAGACCCTATTCGGGCCTGAACTGAAAGAGATAATTTCAGACATCACTGGAGGGAAAGGCCATGCCCTTCCTCAGGATAAGACGAATAAGATGAGGACCAAACAAAATAATTTTTGTTCCTTTCGAAACTTCAAAGGTGGTCCCTCTTCCTCTTCCCCTGCTGCAAAGCAAGAGGGGAATCTTGCTCAATCCAAGTCAGTCTGGACACCTAACCAGACTTGGAACAAGGGTAAACAGGCCAAGAAGCCCGCTGCTGCCACCAAGACAGCATGAAGGGGTAGCTTCATGATCTAGTAGGGGGCATACTTTCTCTCTTCGCTCAGGCTTGGGCAAGAGACGTTCAGGACTCCTGGGCTTTAGAAATAGTAACCCAGGGGTATCTTCTAGATTTCAAAGATTCTACCCCAAGAGGGAGATTCCATTTTTCTCTATTGTCTGTAAACCAGACAAAAAGAGAGGTGTTCTTACGCTGTGTAGAAGACCTACATTCCATGGGAGTGATCTGCCCAGTTCCGGAAATAGAACAGGGGCAAGGGTTCTACTCCAATCTGTTTGTGGTTCCCAAAAAAGAGGGAACTTTCAGACCAATTTTGGATCTCAAGAGCCTAAACAAATTCCTCAGAGTCCCATCCTTCAAGATGGAGACCATTCGGACTATTTTGCCAATGATCCAGGAGGGTCAATATATTACCACTGTGGACTTAAAGGATGCGTATCTACACATTCCTATCCACAAAGATCATCACCAGTTCCTCAGGTTCGCCTTTCTGGATAAGCATTGCCAGTTTGTGGCTCTTCCCTTCGGGTTGGCCACGGCTCCCAGAATTTTCACAAAGGTGCTAGGGCCCCTTCTGGCGGTTCTAAGGCCGTGGGGCATAGCTGTGGCGCCTTATCTGGACGATATCTTAATCCAGGCGTCAACTTACCAACTAGCCAAGTCTCACACGGACATCATGTTGGCTTTTCTCAGATCTCACGGGTGGAAGGTGAACGTAAAAAAGAGTTCACTTATCCCTCTCACAAGAGTTCCATTCCTGGGAACTCTGATAGATTCGGTGGACATGAACATTTTTCTGACTGAGGTCAGGAAATCAAAGATTTTATCCATCTGCCGAGCTCTTCATTCCATTCCTCGGCCGTCAGTGGCTCAGTGTATGGAGGTAATCGGTTTAATGGTAGCGGCAATGGACATAGTTCCGTTTGCTCGCTTGCATCTCAGACCACTGCAACTTTGCATGCTCAAACAGTGGAATGGGGATTATGCAGATTTATCTCTTCAGATAAATCTGGACCAAGAGACCAGAAACTCTTTTGGTGGTTGTCACAGGATCATCTGTCCAAGGGAATGTGTTTCCGCAGGCCAGCGTGGGTCATAGTGACGACGGACGCCAGCCTATTGGGCTGGGGTGCAGTCTGGAATTCCCTGAAAGCACAGGGTTTGTGGACTCAGGAGGAGACTCTCCTCCTAATAAATATTCTAGAACTGAGAGCGATATTCAACGCGCTTCAGACGTGGCCTCAGCTGGCGTCGGCCAGATTTGTAAGATTTCAGTCGGACAATATCACGACTGTAGCATATATCAATCATCAGGGGGGAACAAAGAGTTCTCTAGCGATGATAGAGGTTACCAAAATTATTCGATGGGCAGAGACTCACTCTTGCCATCTATCAGCAATCTATATCCCAGGAGTGGAGAACTGGGAAGCGGATTTTCTAAGTCGCCAGACTTTTCATCCGGGGGAGTGGGAACTCCATCTGGAGGTGTTTGCACAATTGATTCAGCAATGGGGCACACCAGAATTGGATCTGATGGCGTCTCGTCAGAATGTCAAACTTCCTCGTTACAGGGTCCAGGTCAAGGGATCCTCTGGCAGTACCCTGGTCGTTCAACCTGGCTTATGTGTTTCCACCATTTCCTCTTCTTCCTCGTTTGATTGCCAGAATCAAACAGGAGAGAGCTTCGTGATTTTGATAGCACCTGCGTGGCCACGCAGGACTTGGTATGCAGACCTGGTGGACATGTCATCTCTTCCACCATGGACTCTGCCACTGAGACAGGACCTTCTGATTCAAGGTCCATTCCAGCATCCAAATCTAGTTTCTCTGTGACTGACTGCTTGGAGATTGAACGCTTGATCTTATCCAAGCGGGGGTTCTCTGAGTCGGTCATAGATACCTTGATTCAGGCTCGAAAGCCTGTCACCAGGAAAATTTATCATAAGATATGGCGTAAATATCTTTATTGGTGCGAATCCAAAGGCTACTCATGGAGTAAGATCAGGATTCCTAGGATTTTGTCCTTTCTCCAAGATGGATTGGAGAAGGGGCTATCAGCTAGTTCCTTAAAGGGACAGATATCTGCTTTATCAATTCTACTGCACAAACGTCTGTCAGATGTTCCAGACGTTCAGTCGTTCTGTCAGGCTTTAGTTAGAATCAAGCCTGTGTTTAAACCTGTTGCTTCGCCATGGAGTTTGAATTTGGTTCTTAAAGTTCTTCAAGGGGTTCCGTTTGAACCTATGCATTCCATAGATATTAAACTTCTATCTTGGAAAGTTCTGTTTTTCGTTGCTATCTCTTCGGCTCGAAGAGTTTCTGAACTATCTGCATTGCAATGCGACTCACCTTATCTTGTTTTCCATGCTGATAAGGTGGTTCTGCGTACCAAACCTGGATTCCTTCCTAAGGTTGTTACTAATAAGAATATTAATCAGGAAATTGTTGTTCCTTCTCTGTGTCCTAATCCTTCCTCTAAGAAGGAGCGTCTGTTGCACAACTTGGACGTGGTTCGTGCTTTAAAGTTTTACTTGCAAGCGACCAAAGATTTTCGTCAAACGTCTTCTTTGTTTGCTCTCTTTTCTGGGAAACGTAGAGGTCAAAAAGCTACGGCTACCTCTCTTGCCTTTTGGCTAAAAAGCATCACCAGTTTGGCATACGAGACTGCTGGACAGCAACCTCCTGAAAGAATTACAGCTCACTCTACTAGAGCGGTGGCTTCCACATGGGCTTTTAAAAATTATGCTTCTGTTGAACAGATTTGTAAGGCTACGACTTGGTCTTCGCTTCATACCTTTTCCAAATTTTACAAATTTGATACCTTTGCTTTTTCGGAGGCTGTTTTTGGGAGAAAAGTTCTTCAAGCAGTGGTGCCTTCTGTTTAACCATCTGTCTTGTCCCTCCCGTTCATCCGTGTCCTGTAGCTTTGGTATTGTATCCCACAAGTAAAGGATGAAACCGTGGACTCTTCTTACCTTTATAAAAGAAAAGTAATTTTATGCTTACCTGATAAATTGATTTATTCTATGGTAAGACAAGCCCACGGCCCGCCCTGTCATTTTAAGACAGATTATATATTTTTGATTTAAACTGTCATCTCTACACCTTGTAGTTTCTCCTTTCTCTTCCTGTACCTTCGGTCGAATGACTGGGGGGTGGAGGTAAGGGAGGAGCTATATAGACAGCTCTGCTGTGGTGCTCTTTGCCACTTCCTGTAGGGAAGAATAATATCCCACAAGTAAAGGATGAATCCGTGGACTCGTCTTACCATAGAAGAAATCAATTTATCGGGTAAGCATAAATTTAGTTTTTTACCTCTGTGATCACCTTGTATCTAAGCCTCTGTTGATTGCCCCCTTATTTCAGTTCTTTTGACAGACTTGCATTTTAGCCAATCAGTGCCCTCTCATCAGTAACTCCACGGGCATGAGCACAATGTTATCTATATGGCACACATGAACTAATGCCCTTGCTCACACACAGGAACAAACACACTCTTGCTCACAAACACACGGGAACAAGTTCACACTTGCCCACACACAAACAGGGGGAACAAACTCACACTTTTGCTCACATACACACATTAGGGTTCCCTAATAAGCCCCTGGGTAAATAACAAGAAAACAAGAAATAGAGGGGAGCGCCAATACAGGCTGAGGTATAGGTAAAAAAATATATTTCTCTTGTTAAGTGTAGTCAGTCCACGGGTCATCCATTACTTATGGGATTATATCTCTTCCCCAACAGGAAGTTGCAAGAGGATCACCCAAGCAGAGCTGCTATATAGCTCCTCCCCTCACATGTCATATCCAGTCATTCTCTTGCAACCTAACTAAAGATAGGTCGTTGTGAGAGGGCTGTGGTGTTTTAAACTTAGTTTATTTCTTCAATCAAAAGTTTGTTATTTTAAACGGCACCGGAGTGTGCTGTTTGTTCTCAGGCAGCATTAGAAGAAGAATCTGCCTGCGTTTTTCTATGATCTTAGCAGACGTAACTAAGATCCACTGGCTGTTCTCATACATTCTGAGGAGTGAGGTAACTTCAGAACAGGGGAATAGCATGCAGGGCACCCCTGCAAGGAGGTATGTGCAGTAAATTATTTTTCTAAGGAATGGAATTGACTGAGAAAATACTGCTAATACCGATGTAATGTAAGTTCAGCCTTAAATGCAGTGGTAGCGACTGGTATCAGGCTGATGAGTGCGTGTACACTGAAGTATTTTTCTAGGGAATGGAATTTTACTCAGAAAATACTGTTAATACTGAAGTAATGTATGAGCCTTCACTGCAGTAAAAGCGACTGGTAGCAGGCTTATTAATAACACTTCATAGCTTTTAAAATATATTTTCAAAACGTTTACTAGCATGTTAATCGTTTTTTTGGTGAGGTACTTGGTGATAAAACTTATTGGGCATGATTTTTACCACATGGCTATCTTTTTTTATGCATAGAAACAGTTTACTGAGCTTCCCCACTGTTGTAATATGAGTGGGAGGGGCCTATTTTAGCACTTTTTTGCGCAGTAAAAATTCAGTCACAGTCTTCCTATTTCATCCTCCATGATCCAGGACGTCTCTACAGAGCTCAGGGGTCTTCAAAGTTCGTTTTGAGGGAGGTAATCAGTCACAGCAGACCTGTGACAGTGTGTTTGACTGTGATAAAAACTTTAATTAATATAATTGTTATCCGTTTTTGGGTATTAAGGGGTTAATCATCCTTTTGCTGGTAGGTGCAATCCTCTGCTAACTTTATACACTTACTGTGAAAATTTGGTTGCTATAACTATTTTGGTTCATTGTTATTTCAACTGTGACAGCTTTTTGTGCTTCTTAAAGGCGCAGCAGCGTTTTTTATATTGCTTGTAAATTTATTTGAACGTATTTTCCAAGCATGCTAGTCTCATTGCTAGTTTGTTTAAACATGTCTGACACAGATGAATCTGTTTGTTCACTATGTTTAAAGGCCAATGTGGAGCCCAATAGAAATTTGTGTACTCAATGTATTGATGTCACTTTAAATAAAAGTCAAACTTTGCATGTAAAGAAATTATCACCAGACAACGAGGGGGAAGTTATGCCGACTAACTCTCTTCACGTGTCAGTACCTTCGTCTCCCGCTCAGGAGGTGCGTGATATTGTGGCGCCAAGTACATCAGGGAGGCCCATACAAATCACTTTGCAAGACATGGCTACTGTTATGACAGAAGTATTATCTAAATTGCCAGAATTAAGAGGTAAACGCGATCACTCTGGGGTAAGGACAGAGCGCGCTGATAATGGGAGAGCCATGTCCGATACTGCGTCACAATTTGCAGAACATGAGGACGGAGAGCTTCATTCTGTGGGTGACGGATCTGATCCAGGCAGACTGGATTCAGAGATTTCTAATTTTAAATTTAAGCTTGAGAACCTCCGCGTATTGCTAGGGGAGGTATTAGCGGCTCTGAATGATTGTAACACGGTTGCAATTCCAGAGAAATTATGTAGGCTGGATAAATACTTTGCGGTACCGGTGTGTACTGACGTTTTTCCTATACCTAAGAGGCTTCCAGAAATTATTAGCAAGGAGTGGGATAGACCCGGTGTGCCTTTTTCACCCCCTCCTATATTTAGGAAAATGTTTCCAATAGACGCCACCACACGGGACTTATGGCAGGCGGTCCCTAAGGTGGAGGGAGCAGTTTCTACTTGGGCTAAGCGTACCACTATCCCGGTGGAGGATAGCTGTGCCTTTTCAGATCCAATGGATAAAAAAATTAGAAGGTTACCTTAAGAAAATGTTTGTTCAACAAGGTTTTATCTTACAGCCCCTTGCATGCATTGCGCCTGTCACTGCTGCGGCGGCATTCTGGTTTGCGTCTCTGGAAGAGGCCATTCGCACAGCTCCATTGGATGAAATTATGAACAAGCTTAAAGCACTTAAGCTAGCTAACTCATTTGTTTCTGATGCCATCGTACATTTAACCAAACTTACGGCTAAGAACTCTGGATTCGCCATCCAAGCGCGCAGAGCGCTGTGGCTTAAATCCTGGTCAGCTGATGTGACTTCTAAATCTAAATTGCTTAATATTCCTTTCAAAGGGCAGACCTTATTCGGGCCCGGCTTGAAAGAAATTATCGCTGACATTACCGGAGGTAAGGGCCATGCTCTGCCTCAAGACAGGGCCAAATCAAAGGCTAAAGAGTCTAATTTTCGTGCCTTTCGTAACCTCAAGGCAGGAGCAGCATCAACTTCCTCCGCTCCAAAACAGGAAGGAGCTGTTGCTCGCTACAGACAGGGCTGGAAAGCTAACCAGTCCTGGAACAAGGGCAAGCAGGCCAGAAAACCTGCTGCTGCCCCTAAGACAGCATGAAGTGAGGGCCCCCTATCCGGAAACGGATCTAGTGGGGGGCAGACTTTCTCTCTTTGCCCAGGCTTGGGCAAGAGATGTCCAGGATCCCTGGGCGTTGGAGATCATATCTCAGGGATATCTTCTGGACTTCAAAGCTTCTCCTCCACAAGGGAGATTTCATCTTTCAAGGTTATCAGCAAACCAAATAAAGAAAGAGGCGTTTCTACGCTGTGTACAAGACCTCTTACTAATGGGGGTGATCCACCCAGTTCCGCGGACGGAACACGGGAAAGGATTCTATTCAAATCTATTTGTACATGACCACAGTGGACTTAAAGGATGCCTACCTTCACATACCGATTCACAAGGATCATTACCGGTATCTAAGATTTGCCTTCCTAGACAGGCATTACCAGTTTGTAGCTCTTCCTTTCGGGTTAGCTACGGCCCCAAGAATCTTTACAAAGGTTCTGGGCTCACTTCTGGCGGTACTAAGACCGCGAGGCATAGCGGTGGCTCCGTACCTAGACGACATTCTGATACAAGCGTCAAGTTTCCAAACTGCCAAGTCTCATACAGAGATAGTTCTGGCATTTCTGAGGTCGCATGGGTGGAAGGTGAACGTGGAAAAGAGTTCTCTATTGCCACTTACAAGGGTTCCTTTCCTAGGGACTCTTATAGATTCTGTAGAGATGAAAATTTACCTGACTGAGGCCAGGTTATCAAAACTTCTAAATGCTTGCCGTGCCCTTCATTCCATTCCACACCTGTCAGTGGCTCAGTGCATGGAGGTAATCGGCTTAATGGTAGCGGCAATGGACATAGTACCATTTGCGCGCCTGCATCTCAGACCGCTGCAATTGTGCATGCTAAGTCAGTGGAATGGGGATTACTCAGATTTGTCCCCTCTGCTAAATCTGGATCAAGAGACCAGAGATTCTCTTCTATGGTGGCTTTCTCGGCCACATCTGTCCAAAGGGATGTCCTTCCGCAGGCCAGATTGGACGATTGTAACAACAGACGCCAGCCTTCTAGGTTGGGGCGCAGTCTGGAATTCCCTGAAGGCTCAGGGATCATGGACTCAGGAGGAGAGACTCCTCCCAATAAACATTCTAGAGTTAAGAGCAATATTCAATGCTCTTCTAGCTTGTCCTCAGTTAGCAACTCTGAGGTTCATCAGATTTCAGTCGGACAACATCACGACTGTGGCTTACATCATTCATCAAGGGGGAACCAGGAGTTCCCTAGCGATGTTGGAAGTCTCAAAGATAATTCGCTGGGCAGAGTCTCACTCTTGCCACCTGTCAGCGATCCACATCCCAGGCGTGGAGAACTGGGAGGCGAATTTTCTAAGTCGCCAGACTTTTCATCCGGGGGAGTGGGAACTTCATCCGGTGGTCTTCGCCCAACTAATTCATCGTTGGGGCAAACCGGGTCTGGATCTCATGGCGTCTCGCCAGAACGCCAAGCTTCCTTGTTACGGATCCAGGTCTAGGGACCCGGGAGCGGTGCTGATAGATGCTCTGACAGCACATTGGGTCTTCAACATGGCTTATGTGTTTCCACCATTTCCGATACTTCCTCGATTGATTGCCAGGATCAAACAGGAGAGAGCATCAGTGATTCTGATAGCGCCTGCGTGGCCACGCAGGACCTGGTATGCAGATCTAGTGGACATGTCGTCCTGTCCACCATGGTCTCTGCCTCTGAGGCAGGACCTTCTAATTCAGGGTCCTTTCAACCATCCAAATCTAATTTCTCTGAGGCTGACTGCATGGAGATTGAACGCTTGATTCTATCAAAGCGTGGTTTCTCGGAGTCGGTTATTGATACCTTAATACAGGCTAGGAAACCTGTTACCAGAAAAATTTACCATAAAATATGGCGTAAATATTTATATTGGTGCGAATCCAAGAGTTACTCATGGAGTAAGGTTAGGATTCCTAGGATATTGTCTTTTCTACAAGAGGGTTTAGAAAAGGGTTTATCTGCTAGTTCGTTAAAGGGACAGATTTCGGCTCTGTCTATTCTTCTGCACAAACGTCTGGCAGAAGTTCCAGACGTTCAGGCTTTTTGTCAAGCTTTGGCTAGGATTAAGCCTGTGTTTAAGACTGTTGCTCCGCCGTGGAGCTTAAACTTAGTTCTTAACGTTCTGCAAGGCGTTCCGTTTGAACCCCTTCATTCCGTTGATATCAAGCTGTTATCTTGGAAAGTTCTGTTTTTGATGGCTATTTCCTCGGCTCGTAGAGTCTCTGAGTTATCTGCCTTACATTGTGATTCTCCTTATCTGATTTTTCATTCAGACAAGGTAGTTCTGCGTACTAAACCTGGGTTTTTACCTAAGGTAGTCTCTAACAGGAATATCAATCAAGAGATTGTTGTTCCATCATTGTGTCCTAATCCTTCTTCAAAGAAGGAACGACTTTTGCATAATCTGGACGTAGTCCGTGCCCTGAAGTTCTATTTGCAGGCAACTAAAGATTTTCGTCAAACTTCTTCCCTGTTTGTCGTTTACTCTGGACAGAGGAGAGGTCAAAAGGCTTTGGCTACCTCTCTCTCTTTTTGGCTTCGTAGCATAATACGTTTAGCCTATGAGACTGCTGGACAGCAGCCTCCTGAAAGGATTACAGCTCATTCTACTAGAGCTGTGGCTTCCACCTGGGCCTTTAAAAATGAGGCCTCTGTTGAACAGATTTGCAAGGCTGCAACTTGGTCTTCACTTCACACCTTTTCAAAATTTTACAAATTTGACACTTTTGCTTCTTCGGAGGCTGTTTTTGGGAGAAAGGTTCTACAGGCAGTGATTCCTTCCGTGTAAAGTTCCTGCCTTGTCCCTCCCGTCATCCGTGTACTTTTAGCTTTGGTATTGGTATCCCATAAGTAATGGATGATCCGTGGACTGACTACACTTAACAAGAGAAAATATAATTTATGCTTACCTGATAAATTCATTTCTCTTGTAGTGTAGTCAGTCCACGGCCCGCCCTGTCTTTTATGGCAGATCTAAATTTTAATTAAACTCCAGTCACCACTGCACCCTATAGTTTCTCCTTTCTCGTCTTGTTTCGGTCGAATGACTGGATATGACATGTGAGGGGAGGAGCTATATAGCAGCTCTGCTTGGGTGATCCTCTTGCAACTTCCTGTTGGGGAAGAGATATAATCCCATAAGTAATGGATGACCCGTGGACTGACTACACTACAAGAGAAATGAATTTATCTGGTAAGCATAAATTATATTATTAAATATAAAAACAATTAAATTCGGCTATATATGATATGATAAAATGAAATAGGGTATGGTGAAATAGAAAATGATAAAAAGTATCTATTAATACAATATACAAAACAAAAATGGCAAAATACATATATTCAATACCATGGATCCATGTAACAAACATAAAATGTATACAAAATGATTACAGAGAAATAAAACTGATATCAGAGCATAAAAATCTAATAAAAACAAAGAACACTGTAGGGCTACTGTGAATAAATAAGATTGGCCTGGGGACCAAAGAGCTCCAAATATAGTTCAAATTCTATACAGATCAAATAGTGTCCATCCAGTTGGTGCTGAGTTAATATCAAAAGTCAGTAGTGAAAAACAGGAAAGAGAGCTGTGGGATGTGGCAAAACGTATTGAAAAAATGTTATAAAAATGTTGTAAAAAATTTTGAAAACGTAAAAAAGTGTACTCGTGGAAAATTGGTTCACATTTTATTTCGTTTCATATTTTCGTTTCACATTTTTTGGTTGACATTTTCCACGAGTACACTTTTTTACAACTTTTTCAACATTTTTTACAACATTTTTTCAACATTTTTATAACATTTTTTCAACACGTTTTGCCACATCCCACAGCTCTCTTTCATGTTTTTCACTACTGACTTTGGATATTAAAGGGACATAATACTCATATGCTAAATCACTTGAAACTGATGCAGTATAACTGTAAAAAGCTAACAGGAAAATATCACCTGAGCATCTCTATGTAATAAAGGAAGATATTTTACCTCACTATCTCCTCAGCTCAGCAGAGTAAGTTCTGTGTAAAAAGTTATACTCAGCTGCTCCCAGCTGCAGGTAAAAAAATTAAAAAAATGAAGAAATGAACAGCAGCCAATCAGCATCAGCAGTGCTGAGGTCATGAACTCTTACTGTGATCTCATGAGATTTGACTTAACTCTCATGAGATTTCATAGTAAGCTTCCTTTACCCGATTGGTGAAATAATATGAGAGTGCACGAAGCTCATCCTTTCAGTTGTCCCAGGACAGACATACTAATATGCTGCTTAGAAATCCTTTACAATGGGAGATGGCTACTGAGGAAATTTTGAGGTAAAATATCTTTCTTTTTTACATAGAGATGTTCAGGTGATAATTTCTAATCAGCTTTTTACAGCTATGCTGCATCACTTTCAAGTGTTTAAACATTTGGGTATTATGGCCCTTTAACTCAGCACCATCTGGATGGACACTATTTGATCTGTATAGAATTTGAACTATATTTGGAGCTCTTTGGTCCCCAGGCCAATCTCATTTATTCACTGTAGCCCTACAGTGGTGTTCTTTGTTTTTATTAGATTTTTATGCTCTGATATCAGTTTTATTTCTCTGTGATCATTTTGTATACATTTTATGTTTGTTACATGGATCCATGGTATTGAATACAGGTGGCCCTCGTTTTACAACGGTTCAATTTACACCGTTTCAGAATAACAACCTTTTTTTCCAGTCATGTGACTGCTATTGAAAAGCATTGAGAAGCAGTGCATTTATTAAAATAGCCAGTAGGTGGAGCTGTCCGCTTGTGTTGCAGGAAAGACAAGCAAGCTGAAATTAATCAGTTTAAGCTATCGAGCAGATTTCAAAGGAACAAAATCTTCCTGTCTATAAATCAGTCCAGATTGGAATGCATAGAAAGAACTGTTTGCAGAAAAATGCAAGTGAAGTCTGTGTTGTGTGATTATTTTATTAGGTTTATAGTGCTGTTTAGCAAATGTTTTTGTTCATTTAACTTAGTTTAATTATATATTCTGTGTTGTGTGATTATTTTATTAGGTTTATAATGCTGTCTAGCATTTAAAGTCTTCATTTCAAAGCTTTAAAAATAATGTATTAGGTGTTACTTGTGACAATTTTGAGAGGGGCCTGGAACCCATCTCCCTCACTTCCCATTGACTTACATTATAAACTGGGTTTCAATTTACAATGGTTTCGATTTACAACCATTCCTTCTGGAACCTAACCCCGGCGTAAACTGAGGGCTACCTGTATACCTGTATATGTATTTTGCCATTTTTGTTTTGTATATTGTATTAGAAAACGATAAAAAGTATCTATTTTATTTCACCATACCCTATTTCATTTTATCATATCATATATAGCCGAATTTAATTGTTTTTATATTTAATATATATATTTTTTTACCTATACCTCAGCCTGTATTGGCGCTCCCCTCTATTTCTTGTTTTCTGTTTATAGGGTTAAATCAGTACTCCATATGTGCTACATACAACAAAGGCTTCAAATACTGTGTGGGTGTTACTGCAAAGAGGAATGACATCGTTGGTTGTTAGTTTCAATTTAGTGCTGAATGTTTATTATTATTTTTAATGGATTTATTTATATATTTTGCTGCATGCTTACATAATGTTTCTCTCTTCCTCAGTAATGCATCATGCCAATCGTGGAAAAGTTGAAGGATGCCCTGAAGCCAAGCAGGAAGGACACGGAGGACAATGATTTGGGGAAACTGCTAGCTTCCTCTGCTAAGAAGATTCTTCTTCAAAAGATAGAGTTTGAACCTGCAAGCAAAAATTTCTACTACCAGCTGGAGACCCTAAAAAGCAAATATGTATTACTGACTCCAAGGTGCCCAACTGGTACCCCTCAAAGGACCTTGGAAGGTGCACCGATATGTAGGCAGAGTATGTAGGATACTAGAAACATTTTTACCCAGTTGGGCTATTGCTATTCTAAGTGATTTTCTGTTTAAAGGGGCATTAAATACTAAATACTTTATATAATTATTTATTTAAATATGCAGAAGTGTATAAATGTGTGTGTATATATGTGTACATTTTATATATATATATATATATATATATATATATATATATATATATATATATATATATATATATATATATATTATAGTTTTATATTGAAAAAGTCTAAAGTTTTAGTGTCTATAAAGCCATGGGTGCCGCCATATTTTATTTAGTTTCATTCTCAAATCAGGGATATTTATTAATAAATCACTAGTGTGTCCAACCAATGACTGTGTGGATTATACCAGTATTAACCCTTTCCGGTCCTATTAATTTTCACTTAGTTCGCCAGCAGACCTTAATTAATTTTAGGGGGAAAACCCCCCCACATACTTTCTTTCCTATGGCAGGGAGAGTCCACAACGTCATTCCAATTACTAGTGGGATATTCAACTCCTGGCCAGCAGGAGGAGGCAAAGAGCATTCTAGCAAAGCTGTTAAGTGTAACTTCCATTACCCATAATCCCCAGTCATTCTCTTTGCCTCTGTCAATGGAGGATGTGTGAAGTTGGTGTCTGAAGATATTTAATCCTTTTATGGGTACTTTTCCCTGCAAGCAAGGATTGGGGTCTTGCTGTGTCCATGTCAATCTCTTTATTAAAAGTAGTGGTGGCTTTTAGCAGTTAAAAGGAGGCGAGGTAGTCTTTGCTTTACTTTTAACATTTTGCTACCCCTTTGCAGAAAGTCAGAGTTGGTTACTCTGTTCTTTCTTTTACTACAGGTCCATGACAGGGAGCGAAGTGCCTGTCACACCTATGTAGCAGCATCTGTCCTGCAGCTGTATCTAAGGTAAGTGCATTTACCTTCTATTTATTGAAGGACAGCAGCACTTAAGAGGTTAATCCTCATACGGATACAAATTGGGACATAGATATCCTTTTTAATTAAGGATACTTATTCTGGACAGATTATAACAAATGGGACATAGATATCCTTATAAGTTAAGGATACTTTCTTTGGAGGATATGACATTGTATGGGTTAAATGTGAGACATTATTTGGCTAGGGGACTCGTAACTTTATTGTGATCAATTGAAGAGTGATGCATTAGCCTGCAGGATACTTTAATAGTGTATTCATGTGTCTGACATATTTAGAGGATACAGTTAGAGAGGCTTAATTAATATAAAACGGTCAAACTGTGAGCAGTTTACTTTTTGACGCTCTTTCAGGTGGCACAGTTAGTTTTTCAACCTGCTCACGTGACGCCCGCACTTCCGGTATATCAGAGCAGAGCTTAGTGAGCTTGCATTGCGTTGAGGTGTATCGCATTGCAGGGCTCTGTCGGATGTTCGTTTTTGTCATATTTCTCATCAACTGATCTTTTTCTGTGCTAAAGGAGAAGATCCTTGCAGGAAAGGCTTTGTTTCCTCTGACTAGTGGGGTGTCAATCCTGTCCAGTAGGAGCTTCAGGCTATCTGAAAGATTGCTTGAAGGATCTTTTTATTACTCTCTAAATTTCTAATAAAATTTAAAGTCTTTTTTTCTTTTACAATATTAACAGCTGCATTCTGTAAAATGGATTCAGAGTTAGATCAGTCAATGTCTGTTTATAAATGCTTACTATGGTTAGAGGCTCAAATTGTTTTGCAAATGCAATTTTGTTCCTCATGCTTATCTAAAACTTTAAAATTTAAAGGCAAATTACTCCCTTCTGAGCCAAATGTCTCTCAGGATAATGCTCTGCGTGACATGCCTCAGCTTTCTCTTCAAACGTCCCAAGCCTTAATGGTTTCCCATAATGTGCCTTCTGTGTCCTCTCAACCTCCTAGGGGTGTTTATTAACCTGGGGATTTTGCCGCTCAGATTACTTCTGCAGTATCGGCGGCTTTGTTAGCTTTCCCTTCTTTGGGGTAAGCGGAAGAGAAAATCTAAACATTTGTCCGCTAGTAAGGCTTCTGACCCCACTAAATCTGTGCTGGTCAACCTTTCTCAATTGTCTGATGAGGAGAATCCTTCAGTAGCTTCTGAAGGGGAAATTTCAGACTGACACTTTGGCGGTGAAATCTTCAGAATCTGAAGAGGTTAATTTTAGATTTAAGCTAACATCTTCGGTTTATCCTGAAGGTGGTTCTAGCTACTTTGGACGACTCTGAACCTTCGGTTGCTGCCAACCCTAAGATGTCTTCTAAATTGGATAGAGTTTATGATTCTCCTTCTGATGATGTTTTTTCCAGTTCCTATATCTGAAATTATAGCGCAGGAATGGGATAAAAACAATAAAATTGAGAGATGCACCACTGAGGCAGAACAAAAACTAGGAAAACTTCCATGCTTGTCCACAAGGCCTGTGCCACTCAGTGTGCTGTCTCTTTTTGCACACTATGCCTTTTCACAGAGAAAAAATATCCTGTAGCATATCAGTCTGATCCTGCCCAATGACAGTCCAGTGCCGAAATACCAGGCAATTCTTATCTGAACAAGATAAGACGACAAACCCCAGTAAAATGGGATAAGCCAGGTGTTCCTTTTTCCCCTTCCCCTGTTTTAAAAAATGTTTCCTGTTGTTGACTCTATTCGAGACTGATGGCGCACCGTACATAAAGTAGAAGGAGCTATTTCTGCTCTAGCTAAAAGAACTACCATTACTATAGAGGATAGTTGTTCTTTTAAGGATCCAATGGATAAAAAGCTGGAGGCTTATTTAAAAGAGATGTACATCAATCAGGGTTTATAATTGCAACCTGCGGCGAGTATTGGCACAGTTGCGGGGGCAGCATCTTATTGGTGCAATGCCCTGTCTGATCTTATTTCAGAAGAAACTGCGGTAGAGGAGATCCAAGATAGGATCAAAGCTCTTAAACTGGCCAATGCCTTTGTTTGGGCCCGGTCTGGCGGAGATCATTTCAGAGATTACGTGTGGAAAGGGATCTTTTCTACCTCAGGATAAGAAGAATAGACCTAAGGGTCACAGACTTCTAATTTTCATTCCTTTCTGTCATGTTCTGTCTCAGGGTATTTTGTGAGTGCCTCATTGTCTGGAACAGATGCTTTAAAAGATTAGTAGAATCCATATAGATTGAAAAGATAACAGATTTATTTAAATAACAAAATACTTTGAGCATATACTTGCAGGGTATTTTAAATATGTACTATGGTATGTTATGTCCACATACACCAGGAGTGGAAAGGAACAAACAAGTAAGCAGAGATGCAGATTCAAAAGGTAAAGTCTTTCTCCTGAATATGGTTGAAGTGCAGGAATTGCACAAGGCAGGAAACAAACTTGTAAACTGTATAGCAGAATCAAAGGTAAAGTATTCCTCCTGCTGAAAGCTGAAGTGCAGGATTGCACAAGGCAGGAAACACACTTGTAAACTGTGTAGCAAATTCGAAAGATGAAGTCTTCCTCCAAATAGGTACTGAAGTACAGGAAACAGGTTCTGGCTTGTGACAAAACAGAAACAATGTGAAGACAATGTGCAGCCTAACAGCTAGCCTTAATTAAATAGGGAGGTTTTGCACAGGATTGGCTTTAAGTAAATCCAAAATTGAGAGCACCTGTGTTTTGCTCAGGTGTAATTACAAGTTAGACAAATTCTCGTTTGGAAGAACTTTTAAGTTGCATGCTATTGCATTTTAAATCCCCAAACTGCTAGAACTGGCTGTGGCTCGACACACAAGCAAACAGGAGTAGCAAACACAGATCCATGGGTTCAAATCCCCGCACAGCCCTGCCGAGCAGAATGCCTCCTAGGCCTTTTTCTTTTTAGTCTGAAGGCTTGGTTCGTGACACTTTCGCAACTGTAAAGGACAGAAGTCGTCGTCCTCTTCTTCCAGACCAATCCAGGTACACTTGGAAGACCAGCCAGCCCTGGAACAAGGCAAAACAAAGCAAAGCCTTCAGCATGAAGGGTCCGCCCGGATCCGATTTTGGATCAGGTGAGGATCAGACTTTCTCTTTTCAAACTGGCTTGGATACGCGATGTCCCAGATCCATGGGCTGTGGACATAGTATTCCAGGGTTACAAAATAGGATTCAAGTCTTGCCCTCCAAGGGGCAGATTTCTCCTGTCAAGCCTATCCTCAAACCAGGTAAAGAGGGAGGCCTTCTTAAATTGCGTAAAGGACCTATCCTCCCTGGAAGTTATTGTACCTGTTCCTCTAGAAGAACAGGGTCTAGGATTCTATTCAAATCTTTTTGTAGTTCCCACAAAGTAGGGAACTTTTCGTCCTATCCTAGTTCTAAATAAATTCCTCAAGGTTCCGTCCTTCAAGATGGAAGCTATTTGTTCCATTATTCCATTGGTTCAGGAAGGTCAGTTCATGGCGGACATAGACCTGAAGGACGCCGGGATCATTACCAGTTTCTAAGGTTTGCCTTTCTGAACAACCATTTCCAGTTTATTGCACTTCAGTTTGGTCTTGACACAGCTCTCAGAATATTTACAAAGGTTCTGGGAGCTCTATTGGCAGTGATCAGATCCAAGGAAATTGCGGTGGCGCCTTATCTAGATGACATCTTGGTTCAGGCGTCATATTTTCAAGTAGGAAAAATCTCATACAGATGTTGTCTTTTCTACGTTCCCACGGGTGGAAGGTGAATCTGGAAAAAAGTTCTCTAGTTCCAACTACAAGAGTGATTTTCCTAGGGACAATCATAGATTCTCTGTCAATGAAGATTTTCCTGACGGACGTCAGAGAATCCAAACTTCTTGCTTATTGCCTTTCCCTCCAGTCTGCTTTTCATCCATCTGTGGCTCTATGCCTGGAGGTGATTGGTCTGATGGTGACTTCCATGGACATCATTCCTTTTGCTCGGTTCCATCTGCGACCACTGCAGCTTTGCATGCTCCGTCAATGGAAGGGAGACCATTCAGATTTATCGCATTTATCGTGGTGGATTTCTCAGGAAAATCGGTCTCGGGGCACTTGTTTCCTGAGACCTTCATGGGCAGTCTTCTGCCCTGTTTGTTGTTTTCTCTGGAAAATATAAGATTTAGAAGGCCACTTCTACTTCTCTTTCTCTCTGGTTAAGAAGTGTGATTAGTTTTGCTTATGAGACTGGTGGACAGCAACCTCCTGAGAGAATTACGGCTCATTCCACTAGGGCTGTCTCCTCTTCTTGGGCTTTTAAAAATGAAACTTCTGTGGAACAGATTTGCAAGGTGGCAACATGATCCTCTTTGCATACTTTTTCCAAATTCTAAAATTTGATACTTTTTGCTTCGGCTGAGGCTTCTTTTGGGAGAAAGGTTCTTCAAGCGGTGGTGCCTTTTGTTTAGGTCCTCCTGCCTTGTTCTCCCTCCCTATTTATTCTGTGTCCTCTAGCTTGGGTATTGGTTCCCACTTGTAATTGGTATGACGTTGCTTATGGGAAAAAAAACAAACTAAATTTATGCTTGCCTGATAAATTTCTTTCTTTCCGTGCATGGAGAGTCCACGACCCTGACCTCCTTTTTTATTTTTAATTATTATTCGGCAGTTTTTTTGAGTAAACCTCAGGCACCTCTATACCCTTATGTTAATTCTTTTTCCATTTTCCTTTGGCTGAATGACTGGGGATTATGGGTAAGGAAAGTTACACTTAACAGCTTTGCTGGGGTGCTATTTGCCTCCTCCTGCTGGCCAGGAGTTGAATATCCCATTAGTAATGGGAATGATGTCTTGGACTCTCCATGCCCGGAAAGAAATTTATCAGGAAAGCATAAATGTTGTTGTTTGGTTTATTTTCTTATAAACCTATTTTCTTAGATAAGTTCTGATAGAACACTGCACATGGCACAAACACACACAGAACATCTCATAGTGATGTGAGCTCCCCCAACACTCACAGCATCCATAGTGATGTTATATATATGTATAGGGTGCTGTGTGTCCAGTGGGGGATCACATCTGTAAAGGGTGATGTGTGTGCAGAA